>NC_068937.1:41776763-42076763 GCF_016801865.2 Culex pipiens pallens | reverse complement strand
TGGTAAATTTCAAAGTAAAAATACTCAATTTTTTAAAGAAAGTACAGTATAGACTCGATTTTCCGAAGTTTCGATTATCCGAAGGTTTGTATGGGACTTCGGATAATCGAATCACGAAAAAAACATGTTTTTTATATTTTTTTTATTTTCTTGTTTTTAACAAACAAGTTTTGCGACCCCATTTTAAGATGAATTTGAGTTGTTGGATGCCTATTTAAAAATAAAATGCATTTTTTGAATATTACATCACCGCCATTTTGGCCGCCATCTTGGATTCAAAAGTTCTAAATCATTTTAGCGTAGTTTAGGGGTCATACTTTAGCTCTACAATCAAACATCAGACAACAACAAAAAAATCGTGATTCGATTATCCGAAGTTTTGATTATCCTAAGTGGATTTTTTCCTAGGCTTTCGGATAATCGAGTCTGAACTGTACCGTTATTTTCTGCAATACTCAAATTTTCATAATTTGATATATGAGTATCATGCGAAGCTAATTTTTTATTATGCATTTTCACTTTATTAGAGTTTTGTTTGTTAGATACTCAAATTTTCACAAAATACTGCATATTTCAAATCAAAATTTTCATAATTTGAAATTTTATAATTCGCTATGTGGGTATCAAACAAAGCAAAATTTTGTATGTTAAAATTTTTACAGAATATCGTATTTTTTGGAAAAAAAAATCTAAATTTTCATAATTTGTAATATGACCACCAGACTTGTACCAAACAGTGCGCAGTTTTGAATGCATTTTTAATTTATATAGGGTTTTTATTTGTAAATTACTCAAATTTCACAAAATACAGTATTCCTTCGAAAGTACTCGAATTTTCACAATTTGCATTATGGGTATCAAACGATCGACGAACGATTAAAATTTTGAATGCTTTTTCACTTTGTTAAAAAAAAAAATGTGATAGACTCACATTTTCACAAAATGGCGTTTTTTCGAAAATATTTAAATTCAGCCCATATTAAGAAAATTGAAATGTTTTTGAAAAGAAAAAACAATGTTTTGTGAAAATGTGAGTATTTTACAAAAAAAAAAAAAAGAGAAAATCTTGACTTTTTTTTGATAAGGTCCTATAAACAAATGTAAACATTGAGTGTATCCCTTTCACACCTTATGTCAAAGTCGATCGGAGTAAGCGGGATACACTCAATGTTTACATTTGTTTATAGGACCTTATCAAAAAAAAGTCAAGAAATGCATAGCGAAGCCTAATTTTCTAAGCATTTTCAATGTATAAGAGTCTCTTTGTAAAATGCTAAAATTTTACAAAAATCCGTATTTTTTCGGAAACACAAACAAAATTTCACAGCAATTCACCATATTGCAAATTATTAAAATTTGACACAAAACTTGATTTTTCCAGCACTCGTCGTATTTATCCAACTCGGTAAACCTTGTTGTACGATTCGTGCTGAAAAAATCTTGTTTTTGCAACTTGTTGCGTAAATTATAATTTTAAAATTTTGTTGGAAATGCTGAAAATGGTTCGTTTTTCAACTTTAGGTGGATTTTCCCGATTTTCTGGTCTCATATTTTGACCGGGTGACAATGGCCTCGTTGATTGGTATTTACGATGGCACTCTCTGGCGGCCACACACATGTCTGCGTCGGCACGACGACCGGATCCAGGTGTTGGCCATGGCCAAAATTTTGCCGTCAGCGTCAGGATCAACTCGGAATTGCCGTACTGCAGTGTTGCAATTTTATGGTGGCTTGCGGGTAGTCATAACTTTTATTTTTTATTGATGATACATAAATCATATTTGAAAATTGGACAAATTAACAAATCTGAGGTCAACTATTCCTCATTAAAAAATCAATTTGATAGCTCTTAATTGAAACAAATTGCGGAAACTGTCCAATTCATTTTTGAAGCATTTCCAGTCAAAGTTGTCCATCACCTGGTCCTCATCTGGGCTGTCGGCGTTCCTTGTACACATTCGATAATGTACGAACAAATTTCCGGAACAATTCAACGTCAACAAAAAAAAAAGCAGAACGGAAAAAATAACGCCATAAAACCCAACCAAACCGAATTGCTCAATTGCGCGCCAGCTGACAGTCGGTCGTTCCACTTACATAAATTTGTCTGGATCAGAACGAAAATGTAGAGAAAAAAAAAACATCGAAAACATGGCGCAACATAAAATAACACGTTCAATCGAGCGCAAGAGGGGTGAGCAGAACTTCAGCACGAATATTATTAAAAGGACATTTCTCGAGCGTAGCGATCCGTCAAATTCTCTGGTCGACAGAAACACAATTAAATGTCCATAAATCAAATTTTGCTAAACGATTCTTCTTGGGGGTGTTCGTCGTCATCTTGAAGATTTCTCCACCCTGAAATGTTCAAGTGGTACGCTGGCAACACTTCCTCTCGACGGACATTGGCCAGCAGTTGGATGGTGTTCTGTCGGCGACCATATGTCACGTC
Source organism: Culex pipiens pallens (assembly GCF_016801865.2). NCBI lineage: Eukaryota > Metazoa > Arthropoda > Insecta > Diptera > Culicidae > Culex > Culex pipiens. The sequence continues at coordinate 42,074,311 of NC_068937.1, read as the reverse complement.
ACGTTGGTTTCGACCAGAACCAGAATTTAACAGGCGAAACGAATTAATTTTCTGAAGGGCATTATGAATTCATTGGATTGTGGCGCGTTAGGATAATTGTGGAGGGTTCGGCTATTCTAGCATAATTTTGTGTAAAAATCAAATGTATTAGCACACACTAATTTGCTCAAAGGCTCAAAATTCAAAGATGATTATGGTCACAGCCAATTACCTTTTGACCTGTAACTTATCTCTTCCACCCAAAACAAGTTGTCATCGGGTCGTGCCCGTCAACAAATCTCCTTTCACCTCCACAAAACCTATTTTCACCATAAGCCAGTTATACCACCGTCCGGCAAAATATTACTTTCGGAACTACATATGACACCCGAGATTACAACGTCACTCTTTTCCCAAAGCTGTCCGCCGTGAAGGGTCACACATTTGACACATTGGCCATTTTTCCTACTCCTCATCACCACCCCCTTTGGTAACCAGGGGGAGGTAATCCAAGCCCTTTGTCACCTTTTGTGCCGAAAGCATCCAAAATGGCAAAAATGAAAAATAAAAGAAGGCCCTTCCTGTGTCCGCCCTCATGCCATCGCGAACCTTTTATGACCGCCACATGAAAAACCGCACATATTTGGCCACTTGAACCCGGCTGTCACGGGGAAATGACTAACCCTTGGTGCACTGCATCTGGACGAGCTAGTTTTTGTATTAATTTTTCACCGGAAAGGGCTCTTACCCTCCAAATTCTTTTTTTTTTATACAAAATCAAAAATTGTTTGTGTTATTTTGAAATGACAAAATCACTTTTTAAACTGCAATTTTGACTCTAATCAATGCGCCCTCAATATTTATCAATGAGCCCTCTTAAAAAAAATCAGTGTAATTTTGAAATGACACTTGAAGCGCCCCTTAAAATTTATCAATGCGCCCTCCAACTTAATGCTTGACTTCAACTGAAGTGCCCTTAATATTTATCAATGTGCCCTCCAAATTCCTTTTTAACAAAATCAAAAATTGTTTGTGTTATTTTGAAATGACAAAATCACTTTTTAAACTGCATTCTTGACTATGATTAAAGCGCCCTTAATATTTATCAATGCGCCCTCTTAAAAAAATAATATAATTTTGAAATGAAAACACACTTTTAAACTCAATTCTTGACCTTAATTGAAGCGCCCTCCATCCTAATTCTTGATTTCAATTGAAACGCCCTTAATATTTATCGATGCGCCCTCCAGATTATTTTTTTAAACAAAATCAAAAATTGTTTGTGTTATTTTGAAACGACAAAATCACTTTATATACTGCAATCTTGACTTTAATAAATGCGCCCTTAATATTTATAAATATGCCCTCTTGAAAAAAATGGGTGTTATTTTGAAATGACAAATCTCTTTTTAAACTTCATTCTTGACCTTAATTGAAGCGCTCTTAATATTTATCGATGCGCCCTCCAACTTAATTCTTGACGTCAATAGAAGCGCCCTTTATATTTATTGATGCACCCTCCATTTTTTGTAAACAAAATCAACAATTGTTTGTGTTTTTTTTAAATGACAAAATCACTTTTTAAACTGCATTCTTGACTTCAATAAATGCGCCCTCAATTATTATTAATGATCCCTCTTAAAAAAATCAGTGTAATTTTGAAAGAGCAAATCACCTTTTTTCACTCAATTCTTGACCTTAATTGAAGCGCCCTTAATATTTATCGATGCGCCCTCCAACTTAATTCTTGACGTCAATAGAAGCGCCCTTTATATTTATTGATGCATCCTCCATTTTTTGTAAACAAAATCAACAATTGTTTGTGTTTTTTTTTAAATGACAAAATCACTTTTTAAACTGCATTCTTGACTTCAATAAATGCGCCCTCAATTATTATTAATGATCCCTCTTAAAAAAATCAGTGTAATTTTGAAAGAGCAAATCACCTTTTTTCACTCAATTCTTGACCTTAATTGAAGCGCCCTTAATATTTATCGATGTGTCCTCCAGCTTAATTTTTGATTTCAATTGAAACGCCCTTAATATTTATCGATGCGCCCTCAATTTTTTTTAAAGCAAATTCAAAAATTGTTTGTGTTATTTTTAAATGACAAAATCACTTTTCAAACTGCATTCTTGACCTTAATTAAAGCGCCCTTAATATTTATCAATGCGCCCTCTTAAAAAAAATCAGTGTAATTTTGAAGTGACAAATCACTTTTTCAACTTCTTTCCTGACCTTAATTAAAGTGCCCTTAATATTTATCGATGCGCCCTCCATAATTTTTTTACAAAATCAACAATTGTTTGTGTTCTTTTGAAATCTCGATTAAATTTTCAAAAGGCCCTATCTGCATAGGAAACCCATGAGGGATAGGTTGTTTTGAAAATTTAATCTAGAAATGTCAAAATCACTTTTAAAACTGCATTGATTAAAGCGCTCCATTAATCAACGCGCCCTTTTTTTTTATCAAATTCAGTGTAATTTTGCAATGAGTGATAAAAAAAACCATAAGAAAATTCAAGACCAAAATGTTGTTTTCACTTTAAACGATTTTTCACAACACTAAAATGAACGCCCTTTCACCTGTAAGTGACTTTCTAGAAATGTATGCTTAATGTGCCACAATTAATTCACTAGAAGAGCCACCCACAGACCACAGAGTTCAACCAGCGTTGTCATCAAAAACATTCAATCAAGATACGCCCTTTAAACATCATGATACGCCCCAGGGGCGTTAACAACAACTTGAAAACTTCCTATCTCAAAAAACTGTCAAGTTAAGGGTTTCAAAATGGTAACCCTCGTCCAACACGCCAAACCAAAACCCTTGGTGAAAAAGAAGCGATTTAATGGTGAATTGAAAGCGCCCTTTGTATTTTGTAATGCACCCTCCAAAAAGTTTTTTTTTAGAATACTAAGAATACAAAAGAAATTTTTAATTGAGTGATAAATGATGCCCTAATAGTATTTTCAAGCTGGAAAGGCACTCAGATAAAGCAAGGACAACCTATTGGTTTCACTTCAAACGTCCTTTCAAAATACTAGCGAAACGCCCATTTACTAATAAAACTTGCTTGATGCGCCCCTTAAAATATATTCACAGGAAGAGTCATCGAAAAGACCACAGAGTTCACCACCCTTCAGCGTTGCCGTCAGCAATTTTATTACGCCCTAAAAAAAATAAATAAAGACGATACGCCCCAGGGGCGTTAACAACAACTTGTAAACGTCCCTTCTCGAAGAACTGTCAAGCCAAGGGTTACTACTCACATTGCGGTGAAATTGTAAACCTCGTCCAACACGCCAAACGCCAAAGCCCTTTGGTGAAAAAGAAGCGATTTAATGGTGCACGACCTGCCGCTGGCTTTGCCACGACTTTGTCGTCATCGTCGCCAACGACACGGGGTCAAATGGTTTGGTTTCGAGAGTTCTACCGGGGTGAAAACCATCCGCCTAAGCCGCGTCACTACTTGCCCCCCAACTCCAAACTTTCATCGTCACCAAAATTCTTTGGGGAGACACTACGAGGCCACGTGGCTCGTGTGTGTGGATCTGCAGAGAGTAGCTTTGCGAATTTCGTCACCCCAGAACGACAGAAAAAAATTTGGGGGAGCTTTCCCCTTGGTTTTGGGAGGCTTGAGGAAAATCGATAAAGTACTTTGTCTCACGACTTGCTCCCCGCCGGAGAATGGGACACGTCACATTAAGAGTTGAAATTTATATTGGGCGAATAATCGACGGAAGAATTGTGGAAATTTTGTCGTAACAAGGGGTGAGGGACGATATCTGCAATATTTTAAAAGGTGTTTATTGTTTCTTCGGTATGAAGTAGAACTGGAAATAACTTCGTGTGCAACTTGCATACAAAGTCGAACGGGTCTTACTGGAAGTAATCCAGAGTACGGATGTCCGTATTTCGCTTTGATTTGATCTAGATTTCGTTTGTTCAAATCATTACGCGAATATCAGGAATGAAGAGATTCGTACTGTCCTTTAGATGTCTTCCAGCAGCACCCATCCGACTTTGCATGCAAGTTGCATGCAAAGTTTTCTAACCTTCCGTTTGGCTGTTTCTTCTTTGGACACTTAAGGGGTGCCAGGCGTCCTCCCCAAATGTCCCCCTCAAAAGGACGACAATATTGCTTCGGAACAACCGGTGCGTAGAGCAGCGTGTTCGGAAGACCATAAGCCGGCTACGCTCGAGGAACCAAACCAAAAGGAACACAGGTTCGAGACACAAGAACAAAATCCTTTGCAAGCTCCATTACACTGGCGCTTGTGCAGACATCTGGGGTGGTCCCCCCCTCGTCGAATCCCCCCTCTTCATGGATTTTCTGGTCTTTTTTGTTATTCCTGGTGGTGGTTTCCTTCAGAGCGTTGGATCGATCCGTCCGTTCTTGCTAGGATAAAAGTGGTTTTTCGAAAGAACGCTCAAGGGGAGGGAGGAAGAGATTCTTTGCATTTATTTATTCGTGTGACATGGGGCCGGACTCGTGCTGTAACGAGAAACCGAAGAATTTTGCGTGATGGACAGAAGTGGGACAGCAGAGTGGTCCGGATGGGGGTAAGGATACACAGGATGTCCTAGCAGGTTGTAGGGAAAAAGAGGGAAACCAGTAAGGTTAATTTATTTCCAGTCCTTGGCTACGCGTTTTTACTAGGGGCTGCTCCTCTTTATGGTTGTGTGCTGAAATTCGCTGGGAAAACCCTTGGGCTCTTATTGCTGCTGAGTTATTGCAAGCGATTAAGCTAAAATTGTGGTCGATTTGCTTATCAGGGATTAGCTCCTTCAAGACTAGTAGCGGTTTTATTGATGTAAAAGGTTCTGTTGATACGTAATCAACAGTTGGGTCGAGTAACTTTCGTCGGAACACCTGCAGCCAAACACCAAACGCAGATTCAGATTCCATTTATAGAACCCAACAAATGCCACCCGTGATTGAGTAATATGTCCAAACAATTGATTCATCATTTATTCTTGACGATGCCTTCCCCCATCGTCGTCGTCGTCATCGTCGTAATGAATGCAAATCAGTTCGTTCAATTCCGCAGTGCCGAGTCAGCATATACCTTCCAAGGGGGTCGTGATGTCATTCGTAACATATTTTTTATAGATGCGAGCATACTTCATGCAACCTACTACCTACCAGCGTCATAGGTTGAAGTTAATTGAATGATGTCACTCTGTGTGTGTGTGGAATCGACTACGATGACGAGCGAGGAATCTGTGGTAGAGGTCATAAGTCGTGTTCTAAATCCGATTCTCAATTACAGCAGCAGCAGCTATGAATAACTTTGTGCAATTTTGTTCTGATATAAATAACATGGAATTGGTATTTTCTTGTTTTGAATGCTGTAGTTCGTGTAATGCTAAGTATAGAGGTGTATTGTTGAACCTATCGAGTCGGAATTAAAACGCGTATATTTTTTAAAAATGGCTCATTAAAATTGCTATTTGTTACTAAACATTTTTGATTGGATATACCCGAGCAGGCGGAAATAACTTGGGAATAACATTTTTTGATGTTTGAAAATACTAGGCCAATAACATTTTATGTCATTCATAACATAATTTGTTATTCGTCGTTATGATTTTTTTGTTATTGGATTGTTATTGTAATAACAGACTAATAACATTTTTAGTTATTCTTCGAACAAATCTCTGTTATTATTTTTTGTTATTTTAAAAACTAATCCGGTCATCCCAATAACAGTTGACGGTATTTTTCCATAACAAAAAATGTTATTCCAAAGTTGGCTTACAACCAATATCAGACCAATAACAAATTTTGTTATGATAACATAAACTGTTATTCAACTCTTATGCAAAAATTGATTTTTCAAGAATATTCCATAACACTTTTTGTTATTTTAACAGTATTTGCATTTTGTTATTACCGTCTGCCTGGGTATTATCAACATTAACTAGACCAATTTTAAACATTAGCTTAGATTGAGATTCTCACAAGGGTGATTCTCTCAAGGAAGTGAAATTTTTTGATTTTTTTTTTTGTTGTTTTTATAAAATATAGGCCGAAATTTGAATTGAAAGAAGTCATTTTACAGAATCTCTGAACCATTTTTTTAAATCACAGCTTTTTTTTGCATTTGGCTGAAACATTATTTCTAAGGCTGTAAAAAGGCATTTAATTTTGACAGCAAACTGCCATACAAATTTGGGATAAAAATATTCCAAAAATGTTGCGAACGGGTTTTCCGATCGGCAAAGTTGTAGGTTTGTTGGGATTAAGGAAAAAAAAATTGACAGGCACAAACAAATATTTTTTTTCTAAATCATGCAAGGGTCTTGATTGCTCCAAAAAGACTCAGTCACTCGCGAGCATAAATCTAGAGCGACGAAATACTGCTCTGATGTATTCCTACCGTTTGTCACTTCCAAACCAATCGCTACCGAACACTCTCTCTTTGCTCTCCCTCTCAATCAAATCGGGTAGTACAGCGAATGGTTCGGAGAGACCGATTTTGCTAAGTTGCTCAATGCTGACTGAGAATACTTTGCGATCGGCTTAGCTTTGATCATTTAAGAAATTGCTCAAAATCAATGATATCAATAATATTTTGCAATTTTGTAGTTTATACAACATCAAAGACACATTTGGCAGCAATTTCCACCATACCAAATTCTAATTGCCGGCAAACTGTGGTAGTGCAGGCCAAATGAGCACCGCGCTAGTATTTTTTTTGGCTCTCTCCTCTCTGAGCACATTCGTGTATGACTCGGGTTGACGGACGGAGTAGAAAAAGAAATTCACGAAGTATTTGTTTCGCTGAGTGAAGCGATTGAGCAAGCCGGGTAGTGTTCGCTCGCGAATGGTTGCCTGCTCCAGTCGGCAAAGATTCATTCGGTGATGAGTAAGTGATTTCTGATCTTTGAACTAAAAATCAGGACCCTTGATGTTAAGATGACCAAAAAGGCATTTTTAAACTGTAATACTAGATAGCCTTTATTTTAAATTTAACCTGAACAATTTTCTACAAAATTGGTCGATTCCGTGCATTTTCTTTGTTTTTTTTTTTTAATTTGGCTCAAAGTTGTAGGTACCAATGTTGACAACACAGGAGGACAAAAAATTTATTTCGATTTTTTAAATTCGTTTTTAATTAAAAAAAAACAAATTTGCAATCGAAAATTATTTCTAAGATTTTCTAATAAAGTGCAACGTTTTGAACATATAGCCACTTAAAGTTTAAATTTAACTGAAAATTTGAGTTTTTCGATTTAAAAAAATTGTGTCCGAAAAAACATTCATTTTTGTAGTTTTTTTTATGTGTTTTAGAGGACAAAAATCGCAACTTTTGAGCCATCGAAAAGTATGGACACAAAATTTTTAGATTAACACCTTAACTCCCAAGCTCGAGAAAAAGGGGGAATTTATATGGAAACTCCCCCTTTTTCTCGAGCTTGGGAGTTTAGGTGTTAAAAAAGTGTCCATTTTTTTTTCGAAGGTTGGGAAAATTCCCAATTAAAATGCTTAAGAAACATTGAAGATTAGACCTCTGTACCTCTGTATTTTAAGTATTTTAAGTCACATCCAAAATGAAGCACTTGTGACATTTTCTGATCTTGGAAAAATGGAATCAACTCTAACATTCAAAAGGGCGCAATATTGAATATTTAGGTCGAGCCAATTAAAAAATATAAATAAAATACATTTCCTGTTTTAGTGGAGAATTGCTCACCTGTAGAAGTCATCATGGCCAAACTTGGTTTTTGCTGTTATTTTTGTTCGAAAAAAATAGGGAACTTTAAAAAATCAAGAAATTAGAGATTGGTACATGGACTGCTTTGGTTGCTGAGATAAATCATCTTTCAAAAAATTTAATGGAAAAACTTTTCTAGAAGCAATCTTTCAGGAAATATTGGACCAATTTAAACTCTAAAAACTGCAACATTGATGATATTTTTTTAATCTTCGAATAAAATTATTTTTAAACAAGCCCAAATAAGCTAAATATGTTTATCAATCAATCAACGTTTTAGATTATCAATGTTTTACATTGTTTTGAGTTGATTAGACTTCTATTTCCATTAGAATTTTCCGAATTTTTTTTACAGACCAATTTTGAAGGGGGTGACATAATGTTTGAAATATTTGCAACGGCCTTAATTGGTCAAAAACACTCACATTTAAAGCCTTTTTAAATGTTACAATTGATAGTAGATTTTTTTAAATTATTCTTGAAAACCACCTGTTTTCTTTTTGATTTTTTGACAAAATCGGCATCTCAGTAGGTTAAATTCTAAACGTTTTTGAGAGAAACTTCCCGATTTCGATTTTTTTTTGAATTTTTTGAAAACTGCCAAATAAAATTGGACAATTTCAAAATTATAAAAAGTATCCAAAAAGGTTCCTGTTTTGTTTTTGTTATTTTGTACAATTCTATGTTTGTTTTTTGAGTGTAACCGATTTTCATAAATTCTTACGAAGACAATAAAAAAAATTAATAAATGATCAGAAAAGTCATTCTCGAGACACTGTATTTGACATTTTTAATATCAGTTTTATTGCCAACTTTGTTTGAATATTTGTGTAGAGCAACTAATGATGCAAAATTGCCTCTTTGGTCAAATAAAAAGTACTGACAAAATTTCTATAAATTAAATTTAAAAAAAAACATAAAGATCCACAAAATTTTCACATTTGTAAGAAATTTATGAGGTTGTCACAAAAATATTTACTCAATCTAAAATTCCTAACACGTCGTCTTCAATGTTGGTATATGGTCCCATCACAACATCCATCAATTTTGCATTTAAAAGATGAATTTGTTCGGTACTTTGAAATTTTAATACATTCTAATAAACATTCCAGATGGAAAGCGTCCAGGTTAGATATCAAAACCTCGTTGGGCGGTTCCTTTTTCGTAAACTTGATTCTCTTTCAAACGACCCATGAAAAAACGAGGCGTTCCGACAAACTATCCAAAAGTTCTTTGTACTGCCGAAAAAAAGAAGGTTCCAGCTAATCGATTCTGGTGGGGGGAAAAACGGTTAATCTGCACGCGATACCGATCTTAACGGCCGCCCATAACGGGTCAAAAGTAATTGTAAAATATGCCGATCACGTACACGAAATCGACGCTGCTGGTTTTTTTTTTGGGAGTTAGTAAATTTTCGTAATTACTGGTCCTAAAAATTATTTGCGCAAATTCGATAAAGAACACCCTTTTTCTCAGTCATAAAAAACTAGGTCAAGCCGATTTGTCTAGCTTCGGAAGCTATTAGTGTTTTTCTTTTTTTTTGGGTTTGGTGCCGTTCACCTGTTAAATCTTTTATCGGATTGCCATTTCCGAGGGCGCCTGTGTGTTAATAATTTAGTACAACAGAAAAAAAAGGTTTCGCTTGTCGTTTCGGAAACCGAATTGGCAGGTTCTAGTTCCGTTCTAAAGCTCTACTTTAGGACAAAGCCCTTGTCGCGACGTTTTATTACCCGGCTTTCTAGGAATAAAAGAAAAAGGGAACGGAACAGGCAGAACCACATAAAAGAAACATGCCCAAACCGTCATCAGAATTCGATTAGGCTACAGGAGAGAATTTCGGTCGCCGGAAACCAGCCGGGCTGCCACAATATTTGTCGAGCTAGAACGAGTGACAGCTAGCTGTCAGGTGGTGCTCCTCCCGGGGGGTGAGCTGTTTATTCGATTAGGTTTGGTGAATAGTTGACACTAGCTTTGTACGGAGTGAAAATTTTGCAAATTTGTAGAAATTGTGATACACCAGCTATACTGCAAAGGCTTCGACTTGTCAATACAAAGGTTTCGGGATCAATTCCCGTTGTCGACCTTTTTCGAAAATGGTTTGGTGCTTCACAACAAATAAATCCAGATTGCCTTTAATGTCCGTGAAATTTCCGTTGCGGTTCCACACATAGAAAACACTTTTACTTCCCGGTTGTTCACAAATCAAAGTGCATTTCCCTTAATTTTCTGCACAAAAGCTGCACCATGGTGACACCCCCCTCGGAATTTGAGGTGATAAACGTCAAAACACTATAAAAGCCCCGTGACCAGCAGCAGCTGGCACTCCGCTCTCCCTTCTATTTGGGACGCGTGCTCAGTTGTCCTTTTCGGGGTATTAATTGCCCTCCCGCTTAATGGTCTTCTCAATTTCCTGGTGCGCCCAAGGTAATCGAACCCCCGTTGCCCGAATGAAAGCGAAAACACTTAATAAAAATTTGTCCTCTCCCTCCGTTTTCAAGGGATTTTTAGGTTTTCCCTATACCGATTTTCAAACAAATATTTCGTTAACAGCACCGAAAAAGAGAGTGATCCCTTTTCGGTCGTAATGTTGGGTCCCGGGTGTTGGATGACGACCAAAGTCGTGAAAGGTAAACAAACCCGATTTCTCACAGTTTGAGCAAAGTATTAATCCCTCGGTAGACGGCGGTGGTTGCGACGGCGGCGTCGTGGACCCTAATTGGCCAACCGACCAACTCTCAAAACGGTTGGTCTTTTATGTGCGGGTAATGTGATTCCCCCGATCCGGTTCGGAGAAATTGGCCATTCGAAGGAAAGAGAACCTTGGCGGAGTGTAAACATATGGGCGATGAAAGATCGAGCAGTACGAAGGGGGACGAATTTCTCGAAAATGGTTTTATGCTTTGAAGTGTGTCGAAACAATTTCGATATGTTCGTGTAAACAAAACATGGATTACATGAGTCGACTGAAGGAAAGAGGAAATGATTCCTTGCTTGGTCAAATCATAAATTTATTTCTATCAGTGATACATTCAGGAATTGTTCCACCAGGGTGACAAGAAAAATTATTTTTTCGATTTTCTAGGCAATAATGAGTAATTGTGCTAATTTTGAGCTAAATCGGTTAAGGTTTAGGGGTTTGTATGAATCGCAAAAATGTATGGGGTAAAATATCGCTTCTGGGTTTTGGATATCGATTCTCGCCTTCCTCACCTTACTGAGGAAACGCTATAAAATCACTCGAAAAATGAACTTCTTTGTTCGACCTCGTAGACCCACCTTCACGTATACCTATCGACTCATAATCAAATTCTGAACAAATGTCTGTGTGTGTGTGTATATCTGTAAGTCCGTGCACCAAAAAAATGCACTCGATTATCTCCGGACTGGCTGAACCGATTTGGACCGTGTTGGTCTCATTCGATCCGTTTTGGGGTCCCACAAAACCCTAGTTAATATTATGAAATTTAGAAAAGTACTTCAAAAGTTATGCTAAAAAAATGATTATAACAAAAGTCCGGAAGATTCAAAAAGGGTGGTTTTTGTAAGCCATGTTATACATTTTTAGAAAGGTATTTAAAAGACCTTTCCAATGAGCCTAAAACATTGAAGATCTGATAACCCTATCAAAAGTTATTAGCCCACAAGTGGTATTTATACAGTTTTCAGAGGCTGGATCTCAGATATTTTGATGAAAACGTTGTCCGGATCTATCATGCAATATATTGTTGGATAGGTTATCAAAAGACCTTACCGATGAGCCAAAAAGATTGAAGAACTGAAAATCCTGAGGAAGGCACCAAACACCTAAAGGTGGATTAAGCAATGTTTTTTTTTTTAAATCATGACTAGCTTTTCAAAAAGGTCAAACATTCAATATTACGCCCTTTGAAAATGTTAGTCTTCATTTTTTTTGAAAATTTAGTTTTGAAAAAGATCGGAAAATTTCACGAATGTTTCATGTTTTAACAATGAAAACCGGACCATTGATTGCTGAGATATCGACATTAGAAAATTGTGGGTTATTTGGCTGAGCCTTAGAAAACATCAATTTTCCTGTTTTTAAATCTTTGCATGGCAATATCTTAGCAACTAAGTTCAAAATAGCAAAATATAGAGAATTTTCTCAGCTTTTCAAAATCATTTTTTTCAAAAGTGGGCAAACATGGGCACTGATTTAAAAAAAAAATGAAAAACTTCGACTATTTTCATAAAAGTTACCTAAAAATGGCTATAACTTGAAAACATTAAAATTTCACTGAAGTACTTTATGATTGCAAATTCGATTTTACATCGAAAAATGAAGTTGAAAAATGTTTGCGACCTATATTTCGATTTTTGAAAAAATCAGTATTGATTCAAAAATCCATAACTCGGTCAAAGATTTTGGGTCCATTCTGAAAATTTCTGAAAAGTTGGCATTTTACATATCAGAAAAAAAATATAGTGTTTTTTGCAAATCAAGTTTTAGTGACAAAAAGTTAAATTAAAAATCACAAAAAAAATAATTTTCTCCCTTGTAGTCCTTATCCACACCTACAACTTTGCCGAAGTTGTATGATCAAAAAATTCCTTCAAAAGATACACAGCAAATAAAGTAGTAATCCAGCTGCGTGTAAAAGGCTTGGGTGTAAAATAAATTATGCATTTTCTAATGAAATTCTGTGTAATATTACACCCTGAAATATGTAGCCCATCAGTATGGGAAACATGCTTGACCGAAATGTCAAGCTGACATATGCATTTATCCTTTCCATTTTTCATCGGTCTGATGGCCGAGCGGGCTAAGGCACCAGCCCTTACTGATGGTGCTGGGTTTGAATCCCGTCGGTTGCAACTTTTTTTTTGTGTTTGCAAAAATTGTACATGCAGTGTGTAATATTAAGTGTTTATTTTGACGAAGGTGATGTGCATGCTTTTGCATGCGATTTTACCATCGGATTTTTTGCTGTGTACAGATTTTTAAATGTTCATATATCATTTTTGTATGGACGGACAGCTGCCAAATTGGTATGGAAAATTATATGGACAAATTAATGATGCAAAATGGCTTCTTTGGGTATACCGAAGGCACCAAAAAAGTTTCAGTCGGATTAAAAAATACAAAAAATAAAATTGAAAAATAGAGTGTTTGAAAATAATCAAGCTTTTTTTTTACTTTTCATAGATTCCGACATTTGGGAATTTTACTCTAAAATTCTGAAATGCTCCAAATTTCAAGAATTCTAAAATTTTGAATCCATAAAATTTTGAATTCAAAGATCAAACAGTTCAAAAATGAAAAAAAAAAGCATAAATTCAAATATACAATAATTTAAAAGTGATTTATAATTGTTTATTATTTATAAATTTCCAAAACACAAAAATAGCATTAAAGATTTTATTTTTTTTAAGATCTGCAAGTTTTAAATTCAAAAATTCATGAACTCTAATTATATTCATAAATTCAAACATTATAAAATTTAAAACAAGCTGAAACCCAGAAAAAAAATCTTAAATCTCAGTAAACTTCAGAATACTAAGTTGATTTTGGAATTTCCTGAACATGTTTTTCAAAACCTTGCATGATAAATCGATGCATAATTTTTAGAGATTTTTAATAGGTCCTATAAACATATGAAAAACAATAGCTTAAAAAAATGCCCGAAATTTGATATTTTTAAAATTATTTTGAATTCTGCAAACATTGATTCAAGTCTGAATGCAAAAACTAATCTAACACCATTGTTGCCAACTATTTGAAAAATAAATTTGCGAAAAAGAGTACCCAAATTTATAAATTCACTAGGTATTCATCTCTATACAAGAGATTAAAATAGCTAAAATTGTTGTCAATTTCGGTGATATAAGTTCAATCCTGCCAACGGAAGCTATTTTGATCATTTACAAATCAGCAAATTGATACAGTCCAGACTCGATTATACGAAGGCCATGGCAAAATTTTACTTCGGATAATCGAAACATCGGATAATCGAATCACGAAAAAAAAATTCGTTGTCTTATTTTGGATTGTTGAGCTTTAGTATGACCTCTAAACTACTCTAAAGTGATTTAGAATTTTTAAATCCAAGATGGCGGCCAAAATGGCGGTGATGAAATATTGAAAAAAATCAGTTTAACACGCAATCAACCATTCAAATTTGATTGAATTGGGGTCGCAAAACTCGAATTTGATGTTAAAAATAAGAAAATAAAAAAAATACGAAACAAAATTTTTGTTTGTGATTCGATTATCCGAAGTCCCATACAAACCTTCGGATAATCGAACTTCGGATAATCGAAACTTCGAATAATCGAGGCTTCGGATAATCGAGTCTGGACTGTATCCCTTTTTCACAATCAAAGGTACATATTTCCGAGCGAGTGGTTTAGTACTTTTGACAGCTCTCAGTCAGTAATTAGCGAATTCTGTTTCGCTAATTCGAATGCAGTTCCATTCTAATTAACGAATCCGCTTTTATCATTCGGGAAAGGAAAGGGAAAAAATTGATTGAAAATTTGAATTTTCGGGGAAATAATTATTCGGGAAAATGACATTTCGGTAAACTTGTCATTCAGGTAAATGGCATTTGAGGATATGGATTTTTTGAAAAATGATTTTCGGGGATTTACGGGAAAAACAATCAAAAAGGCATTATCTCTTATTCCCGAATCCTATAATAAGAGATAATGCCTTTTTGATTGTTTTTGATAAATTTTGTTTATTTTTAGCTCCCTCGATTTTAACTAAAGCTGAGGGATAGAAAGTTAGGATTGAATTTGTACCAGCCATTTGCTACCATAGAAAATTGTAGACAGTTTATAAAACTGATATACTGATATTTAAACATTACGTGGTAACAAGAAAAACGAGGTTGATATAAACTGGAAATATGAGATGATATTTTTCTTTAATATCAAAGCCCCTTTACAACTTTTCTTTAATTTCAAACCCCCTTTACAATACCTCTGCTCCATATCAATAAATCAATTTAAGTATTGCACTGCCACCAACATGCGATATTTGCCACAATTACTTTTTATTGCCAATTAAAATTCACACCATCCAGCAAACAGGTTCTTTCGCTCCCAAAATTAGAACCTTTTCCAAACAAAACGCGACACCCACCACAACTCATTATTTGTTATTCATAGCCCGGCGAGGTTCTACTCGCGGTAAATAACTGTGGGGACACATATTTTCACATACCTACTGACGGGACGACGGGTTCAAAACCCATTCAACCTCCCAGAACCCACCTCGCCCAGGTGTCGTTTTAGTATCGATTTTCCACCCCTTTTTTCCTCGCACACACGCACGAACTCGCTCACTCACGCTAATGAGTGTTAACCGAGTTTTCACCACAAGCCCCCCCATCAGAGGTAGGAGGAGGTACAACATAATATGCTAAGCCAGAGGTGGGGAGGTCGCGGAAAAAGCGGCTTATCGGCTTTGTTTGCCTCCAACCTTTTTTGCGCCCCAAAACCAGGTGGTGGCGCCTCTTTGATGTGCGAGAATTAGAACCGGGTCCCGGAATGTCCGGTGAAGGTTGGCCAACCCCCCGGAAAATGGGAGCGTAATTTGCAAATAATTGATATGGATTGTTTGAATTGGGGGGGAGGACAGGTTTTTTTTTGGGAAATTGATGGAAATGGGACTCATTTGTTCTGGAAGATATTGTATTTTAATTGTTGCAATAATTATTCCTTGTTATACTAAAGAGACGCATTAGGGTAATACATAATTAAACTGTTTTTGGGTATTCCAAGACCCTGACTGAACTGATCCAACTTATAAGTCTTACCAGAAAATGTAGTTCAGTTCTTAAATTATCATAATAATCCCTTTTCGCGGGTGACCTGGTTTCCACGATCTTCTGTGGAACAACAACTGCGCACTAAACCTGTAGCAAACCATTTGATAAGCCCTCCCGAATCTCCGGTTCTCAATTAAACTTGCAAAACAGGTTTCTTCCGCGGACCAATTTGACAATCATCCCGACCGAAAAGTGCATCCATCCGTCCAACATCCCGTATAATTATGATAGTTAGCGAAACGCCCACCAGATGGCAGTCAGTCTCTTACTGCTTGCCAAGGGGAAATAATTGAAGCAGAGCAATTTGATAATCTGCTTTTATCATTTCGAGTTGAGACGTCGTCTTCTTTCCTTCCCAGATTTCGCTTCCGGAGGGGGGATTCAGATGTCTCTGAGTTGTCGTTTCTGGAGACGGTCCAAATTCTGGTGTGTCATCATGGTGCGGAATTGTGCGGAACAAGCAAAGAGATGTGCAATTTTGCGCTGGTTTCATCAAAGACGTGTTTTTTTCGTCGAGGATTTGATGGAAGTCGTTGTTAAGCAGCTTCAAAGATTTATACCCGGGGATAAACGGCGACGTCGTCGTCGTCGACGACGGAACCAGTTGAAAGGGATTTCATCGTCCAATTTATGGCGCGTGACTTTAGGGTTGGAAAAGTTTTGCACAACTTCTAGGATTTCCTCGCGCCCACACTTTTGTGAGGAAGTTTTACGTTCTGAAAATTGCTTAGATTTGATAAACGAGAGCTTAGATGATTTTCGGCGCATTAACTGCCGGTTTAGACAGAGATTAAAACAAGGCGCTAATTGAATTTACTAATTCGTGAAAAGTCGTTCTCGAACTTCTCCTTATCATGGTGACCTGATTTTCTCCGAAAAATCCTAATAAAATACATTAGGTTACTCTGAACAGCAAACATTTCTGTTTCTTTCGACATTTGGATGTAATCGAATCCTCTAGCCCCAGCTCTCCTGCTAGACATTATGTTTTTTCTTTTTCTTGCTTGCACTCTGTACACCTAGAAGAAGCTCAAATTCGCCCATTGTTTGCAAACCACGTGCGGCTCCAGTAACGCTTTGCTCGTTCTAATTTCACGGTACGTGGCTATCGGATGTCGGTCAGCCGTCCTGATGACTGTAACACACAATCAAAAAAGTTTTGAAACACTTCGAAAAAAATGAGCTTTTTAAAGTTTGTTTGAGTAAATTTAAAATATTTAAATTTTTTTGTTACATTTTTTACTTATTTTTTTCATCTAACTTTTTTCAATCTAACTTTTTATAACAGAATAGTCACCCTCCCGGTCGCTCTAAACATTTAAGAAGAAGCTTGACCGTGTCGGCCGCGGGCGATGCTTTAAATGTTTATGAATGAGCATCATATTTCACGTGGCAGGCTGTTTGGACCTGGTGTTGCTGCTCTTTTCTTCCTCTACAACTTTTTACATTGTTCGGCTTTGTCTCAAAGTTTTCTATAGTTCCGGGTCTCTAAGAAAACTTAGCAACATGGTGTAGACTTCAAAACACTCAAATTAATTGTTTTTTCTAATTAAGATTTTATGAAAAAATGAAATGTTTAAAAATTCGTGTTGCCACTGTATCAAGTTTATCAACGCTTCAATATAAATATACAAAGCCTCTCCTTGCCCTGATACAAAATCTGACTTTTTTTCCAATAAAAAAAAAAACTATTTAAAAATGAATTAATTTCAAATAATAGCCGAAGAGAAATAAACAGTTCTTCACGAAACCGAAATAAAATTATGTGTTGTTTTTCTGAAACTTTTTCAATGGATAAAAAACAAAAAAAAACATCAAGATAATTCTTAAATTCTTTCTAAATATATTTAAAAGTTTGTATCTTCCATTTTTTTTAATAAGCTTTTTATTTAATGTAATATCAAAAACTGGTAAATTTTCATCAGGTTCATATTTTTACACATTTTTTTATGTAAAATTCCAGAGTTTTTTTTTCATGGTCCTATAAACATATGAAAGACAAAAGCTTATAGGTCCGTTAAAAAAACTGTAGAATTACTAAAAAAGAGGTAATATTCAACCAACCAAATTTTCAACCTTCCAAAATTAAACTTTTTTTCTGTGTGTAGGTCTGCGAAAAATATGTTTTGATATTTTGGAAACTAATGTTAGCAAAACGACTGGATTGTTGTAAAATTAATTTTGAAACGTATTTTCATTCAAATGTTGAAATTGGCTATTCATAGTTTACAACTGACGATTTCTGAAGAACAATTCGTCCAGCCTTTAATTTGAAATATAGAGCTAGTAAAATTTTCTGATCTTTGCGAAACAAAATATAAAACCCCGATTTAACATCATCAAAAGATGAAATAGAGCCTTTCTTACAAAATTATGAGGTAAATCCGACAAAACTGTTTCTGCAACTTATTTTTCAGTAACATAATGTTGCTTACCAGTGAGAATTTGAGCTATAGCTTCGAGTCGAAATGATATAAAGGGTACCGTAAACCAGGGTGACTTTGATAGGATTTCAATTTGTTTTTGGAATATTTTCCAACAGGTAAGGTTTTTCTCAAGATTATTATTTTTAAAACATGTACTGGGGTAGGCCACACAAAGTCCATGCACTATTTTGGAAAAAAAGTTTTTTTTTAATAGCGTTTAGAAAAAAAGCTACGTTAAAAATTCTTACATTAAATTCCGGGGTGACTTTGATAGTCATAGTTTTTCTTGTTAAAATCATATTTAAGATGTTTAAACTTTATTTGTACGTTAAATGTACCATCACTAAAGTAGCTGATATAGTTTTAAAGAAAACAATCAATGTTTATATTTAGTTAACTAAGTTTATAAGCTTTTTAACAAAATACATTTAAATTTTAGATAAAATTGTTAAAAAGTCGTAATTTTGCCTGATTTTTTTTTAAACTCGTTTTGTGTATAGAATCATCGATTTATATTGCATTTTATACTGAATTTGAAGTACGAATCACAAGTTTTCACATTTTACATGAAATTTGTTCAACTGAAATTGCCTATAAATATGGAGGTTTTTTTTATATTGTGTTTCAAAAACACATATATTTAATATTTATAAACTTATTTAACCTTCTCCTAGTGGAAAATTGTCCAATGAATCCGAAAATGCATTCCGTTTAACGATTCAAAATCATGTTCATTGAGAAAATCATGACACTTTGAGAAGTTTAAAATAATGACTTTCATCAACATTTTCTTAACTATAGTTAACTAACTTTTTAAACTTTTCAAAATTTTATGAAAAGTTCTTTTTGAGGTACTTTGAACACTTCTCTACCACGGTCAGTATGATTCTAAACCATTCCGTACGTATTTATTGTACTCTTCATTTTGCGGAAAAATCTCGAACCTATCAAAGTCACCCCGCTATCAAAGTCACCCCGTTTTACGGTACTCAATCTTCAATGGGTACTCAATTCAATAAAACACTATATCTTTTTAATAAAATCACACAGCTAAAAAAGTAGTAATCCAGCTGCGTGTAAAAGGCTTGGGCGTAAAATAAATTTTGCATTATTTTATGCAATTTTATGTGATTTTACACCCTGAAATATGTAGCCCATCAGGGTGTTGGCCGAGTGGGCCAAGGCGCCAGTCCTAACTGTTGGTACTGGGTTTGAATCCCGTCAGTTGCAACTTTTTTTGTGTTTGCAAAAATTGTACATGCAGTGTGTAATATTAAGTGTTTATTTTGATGAAAGTGATGTGCATGCTTTTGAATGCGATTTTCCCATCGGATTTTTTGCTGTGTAGTAGACACCATGTGTTTCGTTCTTATTTCCACTTGCAACTTTATAATACATTCTACCTCATAGTCCGCACGTGCTCACTTCTTCCTTAGCGGGTTGGTAGGGTGGGGTCGAAAAGTTCACTGCAGTCGGCAGTGGGGTCAACTCCAAAGGCGAGTCGGATGTGGAGCGATAACTCGGTGGCTCATTGCTCCGGTGCCCTCATTAATGGATTTCAATATTTCTTGTTTTTCTTTCTTGCTTCAGTCAGTTTAAAAAAAAACAAAATAAGGTGATTCAGTTTTATAGTGAGTCACGTCGTCCATTGCTTCAGAAGGGAAGAACCCGGTGGATCAGAAAATTAAAAATAAGTTGTTGCTGGTAAATCCCCCCACCCTGAAGTAATGAAGAAGCAGAAGAAAACTGTGTCTAGATTTACACTTGTTCCGTGGCAACGACTACTTCAGGGAATATTAGGGCTGCTGCCGCAGCTGGACCCCCCTAATTTCTGTGCAACTGTTCGAGAGCTGGTCGCGTTTCACACTTAATTTTTGGAAGTTGAGAGCGGACGACTTTAGCCTGAACGTGGGATGCACTCTCCAGAGACGTGTCAAAAATGATGACGTTGAAGATGTGTTAATTTGTGAACACTTTTTGTCCATTAGGCTGCTGGGGGAAAGAGGGCGGTGGACCAAATAAAGCGCTTAATTAGGGGGGGCTGACATGATACAGTCGTGTTGGAGAATTTTAGAAATGCTGTCTTTTTCTTTCTCTCAGAGCAAAGGCTGTAAAATTACTCGATAAAGGAACTACAAAAGAGGCCTTCTTTGATCCTTATTATACTAATACACTCTGAAAGATACTTAGTATTTGTTTGCAAGGAATCCTATTAAATATGTTATACATTTTCACTGCCGCTCGAAGCTAGTCCGTCCCATAATTTTGAGGTAATGATGCAGTTTGGTTCAAAATCATGTAAACTATCAGAAAAACCAATAAAATGTAGTACTTTGTTCTAGAAAGCCGGAGAAATTCCACTTTTTCGTGAAATTCTAACACGTAGCCTTATGGGCGGGACAACTTTGACACGCGTTTTTCTCGGCTTGCTGTTTTTACATATGGAACGGACACGATTAGAGCGGCAGTTCAGGAAGTGTTTTTTTTTTTTACAAATCTAAAGATCTAAAGAAAACTCTGAGACTTCGGACAAAGATTTTGTGTTTTTTTTTTTTTTTTTTTATGAAACTTTGTGTGTACTTTTTCTGAACCAAGAATTAATTTTGCATCATAAGTTCGCTTCATACAATTTTGACAGCTGTCCACACAAAAAGGCTATTTGAATATTAAAAAAATATGTCTTGAGAACATCTGTCGATTTGGTAACTTCGGCAAAGTTTTAAGTATTGCTTAGGCTATCTCAGACACAAAAAGTAACACTCTAAAAAGCTGCCTGTAAAAGTCATGAGCAAGCTTGACCATCCCGCAAATATTTTTTTTTCGAGAAGAACACAAAATTCCATAAAAAGGTTTTCTCATCATAACCAAAACAGCGTTGAATTTACGATAATTTATCAAATATGTGTCCGATTTTCAACGTCAAATTATAAAAATATCGCGAAAATTTCCGATTATCGAATAAAAATATTTTCAAATTAACCCTAACATGGTCAAAAAATATTTTTTTACCTTTGCTAAAATTGTAGGAAAACTTCTATGAATGAACTCAAGATGCAAAATGACAATAAGATTTAATCAAAAAAAAAAAAAAAAAAAATCAAAAAATATGGTAATTCATGGGAGAATTGCTGTAGAGTTTTATTTTTTTTTAATGATCCGATAGCTTATTAAAATTTAAAAGACACAATAAATTAACCTATTTTACGCAAAACTTTTTCTTCAACTTGAGATGTCAATCTGAAAAAAAAAAAATAAAATCTGGTATGTTAAAAATTTTGACTATCTGGCAACACTTCCTAAGATGTCGCGACAAAAAAGGAAATTAACCCTCTACTGCCCAAATTTTTTTTTTCGAAAATTTTTATTTTTCCCCGTGTTCAGGAGGTCATTTTGAGCAACTTTTGTTCTACGAAAAACTTTACTTCTCTTGTTTTATGTTTTTCTTGTTTAATTTTTAGCATTTTAATTTGCATTTATCTTGTTTAGTTTATTTTTGTTTTTGGTAGTATTTGGCCTACTCTACCACCTCCTATCATTACATTTTGCCTATCTAATTTTTTCATGTTTTTACAGTAACTTTTTCAATTTTTTGCATGTTTTTCATATTTTCCGCTATAAAATGAAACCATTATCATTTAAATTGTAAATAAATGCGTCGAGGCATAGTCTGGGGCACTAGAAAAATTACTGCATACTTCTTTTTACTTAAAATATAGGAAATGTTAGTAAAAAACACAGCCAAAGTTGACCCCTAAAAAAATACATTTTTAAAAACATTGTCAAAGTCACATAAAACATGTCAAACTTCAAACCCAAAAATTTTCCAAAATTTTAAAAGTTCTTCTTTCCAATGCTTTTTGAAGATCAAAAATTGGTTGAAAAATTGATTTTTGGCATTTTTTTTTATATCGAAGCCCGTCTAGAGGCGGGGTTGGGTTGTAGAGGGTTAATGATTTTTTCAAGGCCAAACGAAGTTAGCTTCAATTAGGTTTTACAGCGTGACGTCACGAGCGCACACGCACACACATTTTTACTTAGACACACGTGCAAAAAATGTAAACAGTGCAGCCGAACTGTCAAATTTCTAACCTAAAAATCGTGTCGGCGTAAAACCTAATAAAGATGACTATCACAGATACCTTTCTGTGCATCATTTGTTATAAATTTAAAGGATCCTTTCGATGAGTCAAAAAGTTTGATATTCTGGCAACCGTATTCTTATTATTTCGTCATAAAGTCAATAAACTATTGTTTTCCGATTTTTTTAAAGGTTTCAAACGATTCCAAATTAAAAGTAAAGCTGAATGTTTCCATAACGAATCTATCTTTACAATGGCCAGGTCCACTGCGTTAAGTTAACAGCAAAGAAGATTCGTTGGAATTCTTTAAATTTTATAAGCTTCAAACAAAAAGTATATCAACTAAGAATAACATAACGGGGAAACGAAAGTAATGTAATGTTGAATCAATATTATTTATAATACTTGCAAAATTCAGATTCGAACACCTAAATACACAGTTACATTCTAATGATTTATCGCCAATGTTAATCCCAGCCTCGACACAATTCAACCTTTGGCAGCAACTCAAACCATCCAGCAAAAATGGTTAATTTATTCATCAGCAGCTCATTTCCTCTATTTATAACGAATCAACATATATTTCGTCCCCAAACAAACTCAACTGAACCGCTGCTCCTGACGGCCAAAACTCACCCCCCGAGGGTCATCGCAAACAATTTCCGCATCCCTGTGCTCTTTCTCCTTCTACGCTTTGTCCGGCTACTAGTTGACCCATACCATATGGTATTCATTTCTAATTTAGGGCAGACCCAGGACTTGGGAGGTCGGGGGGACAAAATGTGCTGAAATTATGATGGGTATTTAATTCTTTGTCCGGACAGCAGACGTCCTGGCGCGCTGCCCAGGACTCTCGTGCGATGCCGTTTTGTATGCATATTTATAGCGCTTTGATTGTTGATGATGTTGGCAACGACACGCCACGGGTCTGTATTTGGCTGTGTTTATTAATATGCAAATAAGATACGGGACATCATTATAGAGGGAAGAAGAAATTATTCACGGGTGGTTGACCACACGACCCAGACGACGATGGTGCTTGATTCCATTTGATTCCCTAAATTGAATGTTAAGATGCTTGGCTCTTGCTCTGTTGGGGCTCGAGAGGACTTCTTACGCTTTGAAAGTCTTGAAAAGGGGTTGTTTTGCCTACTTCAAACTTAAACTTCAAAGAAAGCACTTTCTCAGCAGCAGACCATGCTGCTGCTTTTGAAGTCTACGGTGTAAAACGTGTTCCCGTCTACACCGCAGAGCTTTTTGATTCAAGATTCAACCAACAGACGACCTGCTCTGCAATCTCCAAAGGGAAATACTTCACTTTTAACTTACAAACGTCTCTCTCTCTCCCTTTACAGATACCGCTGGATCAAGAACGGCAAAAAGTTCGAGTGGCAAACGTACGACGACCGGATGTCGCAGCAACCGGGCCGCGGTACGCTCGTCATCAAGTCACCGCGGGACGAAGACCTCGGACAGTACCAGTGCTTCGCCGAGAACGAGCACGGCACGGCCACCTCGAACTCGGTGTTTGTGCGCAAAGCCGAACTCAACTCGTTCAAGGACGAGTCGGCCAAGACGGTCCAGGTGGACGAGGGCATGCCCTTCAAGATGCAGTGCCAACCCCCGGACGGTTGGCCGCGGCCGAACGTGTACTGGCTGATCCAGAACATGGACGGCGGCATCAGCTCGATCAACAACTCGCGGATGACGCTCGACCCGGAGGGTAATCTGTGGTTCTCGAACGTAACGAGGCGCGATCAGTCGGATGACTTTTGGTACGCTTGCGCGGCGTCGTCGCTGTTCCGTAACGAGTACAAGATCGGCAATCGGGTGGTGCTGCAGGTCAAGCAGACGGGAATTTCGGCGGCGCAGAACCGACATCGTCCTGAACGGCAGTACGTGTCCCGTAAGAACGAGGTGGCGCTGCGAGGTAAGAAGATCGAACTGTTTTGTATCTACGGGGGGACGCCGCTGCCGCAGGTCGTGTGGACGAAGGACGGGCGGCCGATCCAGTGGAACGACAAGATTCAGCAGAATAACTACGGGAAATCGCTGGTGATAAAGCACGCCACGTTTGAAGATCAGGGCACGTACACGTGCGAGTCGAGCAACGGTGTGGGCAGTGCCGAGTCCTACTCGATCCGGTTGGAAGTGCAAGCCATTCCGTACTTTACGATCCAGCCGGAGAGTGTGATCAAGGCGGAGGAGGAGACGGCCGAGTTCCGGTGCGAGGCGACCGGTGTGCCCAAGCCGAACATTATCTGGATTCACAACGGCAAGCCGATCGAGCAGACGCCGCCCAACCCGAGGCGATTCGTCAGCGGAAGCAGGATCTTCTTCAACAAGCTGGAGAAGTCGGATACTGGAAATTACGGCTGTAACGCCACCAACTCGCTCGGATACGTCTACAAGGATGTTTATTTGAACGTGCTCGCTCTGCCTCCAGAGATCAGCGAACCTCCGCGTCGCGAGCACACCGTTGATCGACGCAACGTAACGCTGACTTGCCGCGTGTTTGGAGCGCCCAAACCCGAGGTCAAGTGGATCCGCAACGGACGGGAGCTGACCGGGGGACGGTATCAGGTGCTGCCGACTGGGGATCTTTTCATTCGTGGAGTTGAGTTCTCCGATGCTGGACAGTACACGTGTAACGCGGTGAACAAGCTGGGTGAGAAGTCCGCGGACGGTGAGTTGATTGTGAAGGAGCACACGAAGATTATTGACGAGCCGCAGGATTACGAGGTTGTGGCGGGGACGCCGGCTACGTTCAGGTGTAATGCCGTAGCGGATTCGAGCTTGGCGCTGACGATCGAGTGGTTGACCAACGGAGAACCGATTGACTTTGACACGCAGCCGAGGTTCGTGATGACGAACGATTACTCGCTGACGATCACGAAGACTATTGAGTTGGACACGGGAGTGTACTCGTGCGTGGCCAAGACCGATTTGGACGAGGTGATTGCGAATGCCACGTTGACGGTGTACGATCGGCCAAACGCTCCTTCGCTCGAGGGTATTGAATGCCACCAGGCTGTGGCGACGCTTTCGTGGACGCCGAACGGAGACAACCGGTCGCCGATTCTGCACTACACCATCGAGTACAACACTTCGTTCACTCCGGACACTTGGGAGATCTCTTCCAAGGACGTTCCTGCGACGGACTTCACCTACAGCGTAGACATGAGCCCGTGGTCGAACTACACGTTCCGCGTGATTGCCATCAACAAGGTTGGACCTTCGTCACCTTCCGGCCACAGCGAAGTGTGCACCACCCAGCCCAGCGTTCCGTTCAAGAACCCGGACAACGTGGAAGGCCAGGGAACCGAACCGAACAATCTAGTCATCAAGTGGACGCCAATGTCCGAGATCGAACACAACGCTCCGAGGTTCCAGTACCGCGTCTACTGGCAGCTCGATACCGGCGTAGACAACTGGAACACCGAAGACATCTTCGACTGGCAGCAGACGGAGCTGGTGATCCGGGATCAGCCGACCTTCCAGCGGTACCGCATCAAGGTGGTCGCGATCAACGAAATGGGAGAGGCTAACGTCGCCCCGAAGGAGGTCATCGGATACTCCGGCGAGGACAAACCTCTAGAAGCCCCGCAGAACTTCACCCTTATCCAGGTCACCGCACCAACCTCCGCCATCCTCAGCTGGAACCCCGTCAGCGAAGACAGCGTCCGTGGGCACTTCAAGGGCTACAAAATCCAAACCTGGACGGAAGCCGATGGCGAAGAGAACCTCCGTGAGGTGCTCGTAACGGCCGACTCCAAACAAGCTCTCGTCACGGACTTTGTCCCCGACTCGACGAACTTTGCGCGAATCCTCGCGTACAACGGCCGCTTCAACGGCCCAGCCAGCACAACCCTGTCCTTCGACACCCCCGAAGGCGTCCCCAACACGATCCAAACCCTGGACGCCATCCCGCTCGGATCGTCCGCCTTCCTGCTCAAGTGGAAGAAGCCGCTCCAGCCGAACGGCAAGCTCACCGGCTACAAGATCTACTACGAAGAGGTCAAGGGAACGTCCTTCGGCCCACGCATGGAGCGCGAACCCCACATCAGTGACGCGCGCCTCACGGAGGCCAAACTGGGCAAGCTCAAGCCAAGCACCAAGTACCGCGTGCACGTCGTCGGAACGACTCGCGCCGGCGAAGGCCAAGACTACTACATCGAACAGAAGACTGCCGCCGGTGTGGCGCTCCAGCCCGACCAGCCCTACTTCAGCTGGGAGCACGAACCCAACGACAGCGGACACGCCGACGTGCGCGTCGTGTGGCACCCGAACCTCGAGGGCAAACCGGGCGCGCACTTCTTCGTCAAGTACCGCGTCAAGGGCGAAAACCAGTGGCTCATGACCGAGCCGGTGCTGTACGAGAACCACCACACCGTGCACGGGCTCGACCCGGACACCAACTACGAGTTCCGCGTCGTGTCCGTCGACGGCGAGTTCCAGACGGAGTCGCTCTCGCAGGAGGTGGACACCTCCGGTCTCGGTAAGAACCCCTAAAAATTCCCAAAAAAAAAACAATCTTTCAAACAACTAACCCCTCCACCACAGACGGCCCCATCATCGTGAAGGGCAACAACGTGGCCACCGCCGGGTGGTTCATCGGTATGATGCTGGCGATTGCGTTCCTCATCCTGCTGCTGATCATCATCTGCATCATCAAGCGCAACCGGGGCGGCAAGTACGACGTGCACGATCGTGAGCTGGCGAATGGGCGCAACGATTACACCGAGGAGGGCGGCTTCCCGGAGTACTCGCAACCGTAAGTAGTGATTCGTAAGGATTCGCGCATGCAGGCTTCGAAGTGATTTTTCCCGCCCCCAAAACCCAAGTGCCTTTGTCCATCCAAACTTCCCCCCCAACCTCTGGCCTACTGTAATCGTGTCACTAACAGCAAGTTCATCTAGATCTAGATCATCATCGGGGGGATTGGCTCGGATTCTTCTTTTTTGGTAGAGATCAACAGACGCTTGGGGAGAAGCTTTACCATTAATCCCACGAAAAAAAATCACTTCTTTAATTTGACTCGTACAATCAAAAATCGAGCAAATGTCTGCGTCGGAGCGTTTGTTACGGTATGTCCACGCATCCTTCCTTCACTGTAGATTTTGTGAAAAATGATCCGTTCTCAGAATCCTCTCTGCGGCAAACACAAGGCAGTAGGGTTGGACCCTTTACTTTTTGTAGTTTTCAATCAGGGCTTCTATTTTGTCTGTGTCCTAAAATCAAACTTAGTTAGATAGAATATTTTTTATAGGATTTTTTTTAGAATAAATTTCCTAGTAAAACTTTTGAATCTTGATTACTCTTACTCTTTTTTAGGCCATACAAAAAGTATAAATTTGAAAATTTAAATTGTTGTGTCACATTATGACTTATGAGGTGTTTATTATTTGGTTATTAGCCGGGACCGTGGTGTAGGGTTTTTGTCCCGCCCGTGTGGATCAATCGGACCGCGCACTGGACTCACAATCCAGAGGTCGACGGTTCGAATCCCGCGGCGGGCGCTCTAAAATTCTTTGTGTAAATATGGGTATTCGGCGCCGTCGCTCCGTGCCATACTTTCATACACTTAGGAGCCCAGGGCGGCGAAGTCCTTGTAGATAAAAAGGAAGACACTAGTGGTTGGTACTAGCAATGGTGGCCGACAGCTATAAAGTCAACTTCGTTTCGTGGTGTAGGGTAAGCGTGGTTGCCTCTCACCCAGTCGGCCTGGGTTCGATCCCAGACGGTCCCGGTGGCATTTTTCGAGACGAGATTTGTCTGATCACGCCTTCCGTCGGAAGGGAAGTAAATGTTGGCCCCGGACTAACCTAAAGGTTAGGTCGTTAGCGCTCAGTCCAGGTGTAGGAGTCGTCTCCCTGGGTCCTGCCTCGGTGGAGTCGCTGGTAGGCAGTTGGACTAACAATCCAAAGGTCGTCAGTTCGAATCCCGGGGTGGATGGAAGCTAAGGTGTAAAAAGAGGTTTGCAATTGCCTCAACAATCAAGCCTTCGGACACCTAGTTTCGAGTAGGAATCTCGCAATCGAGATCGCCAATGCAATGCTGTAGAGCGAATAATTTGATTTTTTTTTTTATTTGGTGAATAATCAAGTTACAATTAGTTAGTTTTAAGTAAATTACAGAGTTTTTGAGTTCTTTTCAGCTGTGTTTTGCATCATAATTCGTTTTTGAGCATTTGGAAATGTTAAATAATGCATAATCAAAAGTAAGAAAAAGTAAAAAAAAACTTACTAAATTAAATTTGGTTTAAATTGTTATAGAAATTTGTATTTTAAAGGTTTGCATATAACATGTGTAAAAATTATAAAAATTGAGGTTGAACAATATTTTTTGAAATAAATTGAAATTCTACCAATGTCAGCCTGGTTGACGATTGCGAATTTAATTAAGCAATTCTCTGAGATTTCGGTCTTTCGTTTTTTTTTGTATTTTTTTATCCTACTGCAACTTTTTTGGTGCCTTTGGTATGCCCAAAGAAGCCATTTTGCATTATTAGTTTGTCCATATAATTTTCCATACATTTTTGGAAGCTGCCCATACAAAAATGATATATGAAAATTCAAAAATGAATGAATTTTGAATTTGAATTTGAATTATGAATTTTTGAATCAATACTGATTTTTCAAAAAATCGAAATATTGGTCGCAAAAATTTTTCAACTTCATTTTACGATGTAAAATCAAATCTGCAATCAAACCGTACTTTAAAAAAAGTTTTCAAGTTAAAGCCATTTTTAGGCAACTTTTTTGAAAATAGTC
This sequence comes from Culex pipiens pallens, assembly GCF_016801865.2. Lineage (NCBI taxonomy): Eukaryota > Metazoa > Arthropoda > Insecta > Diptera > Culicidae > Culex > Culex pipiens. The sequence goes on along the minus strand of NC_068937.1, from coordinate 42,045,535 downwards.
GCAGTTATTAATTTTTTAAAATTAATGCCCATGTTTGCCCACTTTTAAGAAAAATATTTTTATAAAGCTGAGAAAATTTTCTATATTTTGCTTCTTTGAACTTTGTTGATACGACCCTTAGTTGCTGAGATATTGCCATGCAAAAGTTTAAAAACAGGAAAATTCTGGAGCAACATTTGAAAGGGGCGGTACGACATTGCTCTTACGGCCTTTCGTCCCATTTAAACGCGTGTAATGAAAGGCCGTAAGAGCAATGTCGTACCGCCCCTTTCAAATGTTGCTCTGGAATTGATGTTTTCTAAGTCTCACCCATGCAACCCACTATTTTCTAATGTTGATATCTCAGCAACTTATGGTCCAATTTTCAATGTTAAAATATGAAAAAATCGTAAAATCTTCCGATTTTTTCGAAAATAATATTTCCATCTTTTTCAAATCCAGACTAGCAATTCAAAAGGGCCAAACATTCAATATTTTGCCATTTTGAAAATATTGTTTTTGAAAAGATCGGAAAATTTCACGAATGTTTCATATTTGAACATTAAAAATCGGACTGTGCTTTTCGGATACATTATTTGAAGGATTTTCAAATCTGATCACTTTCGGATCCTCGCAGCAGATCCCTCAAGAAACCTGTAATAAAGGCCTTTTTCATGTTTTGTCCAAAACACGTCATGCGACAGCTCAAACTGAATATTTGACAATTTGAGTAAACAAAATAGTTCTTTGGCTATATTGGCCATCCGGAGCTATCCGGAACATTAGGGGAGTCGATTTCCTCTCAATTTTTTTGTAATGAATTTTATTCCGTAATGCATAGGAATGATTTTTAGTTGAAAATCCTATAAATTGGGTAGGACTCTAACCAAGTTTCTAACTTTAGTGGGTTTTGTAAAGCAATCCTCAAGCGTCTGTTGCATTTTTCGATTCAAATTCATCATCATTCATCCATCGTCAAATCTATTTAACTTTGTAGCATATTGTAACCCATACTTCTCGAGAAAATAACCGCACTCAACAGGATAGAATTGCCTTTATCTCACCTCTCACACCAACTCCCGTTCCAAACTTTCCCTAATTTGTGTGCGTGTGTGTGAGTGCGAGTTTGTGTGCGTGTAAATAACTCTCTCTTCCCTGGAAAACTTCTTGACACCCACCAACAACAGTTTCGAAGTGATATGTGTATGTGTGCGTGTGGTTTATTGATGTGCGTGTTTTTCCCTCTTTCCCTTTTTCTCTAATTTTCCACTTACCCACCTGAGCAACAACTTTTCCCCTCATCCTCCTAACATTCAGTGGCGCAATTTAGCCCCAACTAGTTTTAGATTAGATTGCCCCCGAGTTTTTCGCCCTCCCCCCTCAATATCCCTCGTGACATTTTCAATAAAACAACACAACGACAAAACTAAGAAAACGCAAACCGCACCACCACAAGTTCTTAAACGGAGAAGGAGGAATTTGGGTAAGCTAATACTAACAATCCCACCCCTGTACTACCACACTCTACTGGGTTGAAAAAGGTCGTAGCGAGATCCATTTTGGCTAAGTATGGTGTACCTCTTTGGTTTCGGAACAAGCATTTCTTCGTCACATCAATAAGAACACAGAAACCGCTCAACTGGAAAGCAAACATGTTACGTTTACTTTTACTCCTTTTCCCCCCAAAAAATTGAACCCCTTTCCTTCCGGAAATTTGTGTTAATTGCATGCTCCACCCTAATCAATTGGACCGTTATTAATTGGATCATTGTGCCCCCCATTTCCTGTTTGCTGTTGACTCCTTCGAGAAATTCATTACTAATTCCATTATCATGTAGTTTCTCTGTTCCATAATTAGTTAATAAGAACCGTCTAGATTCATGCATTTTTAACCACTCACATAACTATACACTGACAACACAACACACAAACAATAAAATTCACACCCACACATTTACACTGCAACAAATCTACACTCGAACATCCATTCCACTCTATGCTATTGTTTTCCAAAACTACCACCTTCGCTCTGTATGTGAGTGTGTAACGTCCACGTGTCACACCATCATCATTCGGGTTGAACCCCTCACTCTCTCTCTCTCCTTTTCTCTGTCGCGCTAGTAGCAACATAACCCTAGTCTAGTCTAATTAACCAGTAATGGACGCACTCGCACCTAAGGCGAAACTTCCGGACCCTTTCTTTTCCACGCGTGGAAAACGGCTGGGGTGGTATTCTTTGGTGTGGTGGTTAAAATAAAATTAACAGCTATGGTGGTAATTAGGGTGGTTAATTTGGTGACTTTGGTTTGTAACGTTCGACCCGTTTGTGAAGTTGTGATGTAAGAAATTACCTAAGAAGAGAAATTTCGAAATTGTTCACATTATAAACTGATAAAAATAATCTCAGAATCTCTTAAATAGTCAGAAGAAAAACAATTAATTCCAGATCAACGTTTTAAAACAATTAAAAATTACAATTTTACATACAAAAAAAAAACTCGACACGGAAATTATGATTCACATGTAAACTCGGTTGATGTAAACTTAAGATTCGATGTAATCGTCTGTACTACACGTAAATTAATATTTTAACGTAAACACGAAACGAAAACGCGATTTTTATATTTTTATTTTTTTGTTTCGATGAAACTTTATCCATCCCTATAGAAAAGAAGCATTTTGCATCATCAGTTTTTTTTTTATTAGGACTTTTCAGAAAAAAAGGTACACGGAAAAAAATCATTTTTGTTTTAATTTCACTTTTAATTACTGAAATTTGCATTTTGGGAATTCAAATGCGTATTTTTTTATGTTAGTGCAATATCTGGTTTAAGAGATTTGATTTTTTGAAAAAAATCTTTTTTTAACTATCGAAAATTTTGATTTAATTTTAAATTTTAAATTTTGCTAATCGGACCAATAGTTTCCGAGATATAATGAGTTGAAATTTACAGGCTAATTGAGTGACAGTTAGAAAAAATCATTTTCATCGATTCCATTTTTTTGTGAGGCTGTATTTCAGAAACTAATTGCCAGATTTACAAAGTTCCAGAGAGAAAATTATTAAATATTTTCTCAGCTTTTCAAAAAAAAAAAAAAATTTTAGACGTGTTTTTCTATCAAGAAGTATTTTTGTTGTGTAGGATTTAAATGTTCCAAAAAACACATTATTTTTCAATTTAATAGCTTGGCGGAAATTTTCTTGTTCGTAATTCTCAACAATGAAAGTTGTGGGTTTTGTTGTCACCTGAAACATGACAAAATATTTAAAAATAAAAAAAAAAATCGGGAAATTAATTTTTTTTTATTTAAAAAAAACCCTCTAAATTCTGTGTTGATCGAAAAATATATACCAGATTAGTTTATGCAACAAGTTGCATAGTTTATGCAACAAGTTGCAAAAAGAACACATTTTCAGCACAATTCGTACACATTTCTAGAATGGAATTTTATGTCAAACATTCATGTGTTCAGTAAATTCACCGTTTAAAACAAAAAAAAATATTGAAAAAAATTACTTTCGATACTAGTGTTGAAAAGTTCAACTTTTTAGAACTTTTCAGCACTGGTATTGAAAGCTATTATTTCATTTACTTTTTGACACAATATAAATCAAAAAATACTATTTTTATTTAATTTATTCATGCCATCTTATCAAAAATTTCAGGCTTCAGAATTGGCAAAATATCTTTGATCAAGTCAGGATTTTGTGAAAAATAGTAATTTTAAAAAATCGAAAAATGGTCAAAACAAATTATTGATTTCATTTTTAATGTAAAATCAAATTTGCAACCAAAAAGTACTTAAAATGAAATTTTGATAAAGTAAAGCAAGTTCTAGCTATAGTGAGGTATCTTCAGAAAGTCGCAGTTTTTCAATTAAAAAAAAAAGTTCAATTTTTGTCCATTTTAGAAAACAATCATTCTGAAATGCTCTGAAAATTCCGTACATTTTGCTTTTTTGAACTTTGCTGATACAGTTTTTGATTGTTGAGATATGAGAATGGAAAAATAAAAATAAACAGAAAAAAATTATTTTTTTTTATCACCGTTATCTCGATAACTAATGATCAATTTAAAAAATGAAACATTCGTGAAATTTTATGATCTTTCAAAATCAACCCTAACATTTCAAAAGAGACAAAATAATAAATTTAAATCTATAGGTTTGTTCTTTGTTGTTTTGTTCTTTCAGACAATCTTAATCATTGACCATAAAGCCAAAAAGAACCGTTCCTTTGCCGTATCGGCTAGTGGCGGTCATTTGTCCATGTTAGCCACTCAATGGGATGAACTATTTCAATGAACGAATGAACACCATTTGTTGTTGTTGTAAGCGCGAGAGGTCTATACTGTCACAAAATAGTACTTTCCTCTCGCTTCGTTTCGGGAGGACTATCCGCTCGGTCTTTAACTTTGGGTGTACTCAAATTTTCTTGTAATTTTCTTGAAACTTTGTTTTGCACGACTGTAGTATACCAACTAAAAACTAACCAATATGAAAAATTATAACTGATAAAAATACTAATCCGGTTATGGTGAAAACATGCACTGAAATTTAACCCGAAATATATTGACAAAATTCCGTTATGGGATACCAAGCATCACTTTTTCGGGCTAGGCGCAAATCGGACTGACTGTTTTCGGCGTGTGAAAAATTCTACCACCATAACCCAACCACTTATTTTCCCCTTATTTTTGCTACCTTGTTTTTTTTGTACATAAATTTATCGCCACAATTAAACACCCATTACCACCACCACCACCACTACGTTTTGCGTATCTTTCGCGCGAAAATTAAGGGTTCGTTAGAGTCGTGTCGCCGGAAATGGCATTGTATTTAATAAATTCTGGTTTAGTACTCTTCTTGCTCATAAAGAAAAGTCAATTAAAATACAATTTAGTGCGGTTGCTAACTTGCTAATTCAGTTGTAAATAATACTGTAAATTTCCCTTTACTCTCGCCACTTATACGATCCACCACATTTTCGTCTTAATTGTCTCATTGAAATTGTAATTCGTGGCCAAATGTTTAACACCAACTCCCTTAAGAAAAAAAAAATCACGTTGTCTCAGAATCCTTCGTTTCCACGTGCGACCCGCTTATTGTTTTAACCTTTCAAAAAACGGACGAGACCGCGTCAAAAAAATATTAAAAATTGTTTGCGAAACTTTGAAAAGAAGAAGAGAAGGGGAAACCCCCCTTTTTCTCACTCTCAAACCCTCTGTGGAAAGCAATAGCCATGAGCGGCTTCGTCCGGACCAAGGATACAAAAAAGAGTTTAGTGTTTTACGTGATTACAGCTTGGACAATAAGAGCCAGGGCCGACAGTCTGTCAACTCGCAAAAAGTCGGACCGGAAAGTGATACTGATTCCATGGCGGAATATGGTGAAGGTGATACAGGTAAAGTTCCCTTTTCCCCTCTATCTCAATCTCCCCCATACACACACACTTTTGCTTTAAATCTTGCCCTACTTGCAGTATTTTTGAGTCTAAAACAATCCAGAAAAAATGCCCTCTTTTTAGTTGTTAAACTGTTATCTTTTACGTTTTTTCTTTTGTTGTTGATTGAACCCCTTTTTGCAAGCTGTCAGCTTTTTCCTGCGCCCAATAAAAAAAAAGAGCACAATTATCTACACACAAAAACAATCGCCAATTGTGAAGAGAGTTTGTTTTGGCTGTGCTTTACAATCTCGCGCTCCTTCTTTATCTTTCCATCTTGTTTCTCTTTTCTTTCTTTTTTGTTTTTTTTTTTATATCACACCCCCGTGTAAAACCAACTTTTTTGTCGATTGACTAAAATCTTTAGTTTTTAAGAGTAAAGAAAAAGCTAGGTTAAGTATCGTTTAGTTTTTGATTAGGTTGTTGGAAACAGTTTTGAGTCGATATCAGAACAAATAAACAAAAAAAAAAGATTTTTCTGATTTTTATTCGCGAATTTTTAGATTTCCAGTTGACCTGTAAAATGAGAATTAAATAAAAAAAAATCTTGTTTTTTTCATAATTTTATTATATTTTAATAAAAGTTTTTAATTTTTCTATACATTTAAATTGTGGACAGATTTTTTGAATGCAAAATGAAAGATATAACCTCAAAAAATATGTAATTTCGGCATTTTATGAATGGTTTTATCTTTTACGTAATTTTACTCTTTCCCGATGTAATGCCACTTTTCAAACCAAATCAAAGATAAATTTACATCAACAAAAAGGTATTATTACACAATCAAATTTTGAACCATGTAAATTTTCACATTTTTTACTTTTTGTGCAATTTTGACAGTATAACCCAATTAATAAAATATTTACATGACTTTTTGCTCGAAAAAATATTCAACAGTTTTTTCAAGATAAAGACGAAAAAAAACCTGAAAATTTAAAGTTTTTGAAATTTGTTGTTTTATTGGATACGGCAAATTTGTGATCGTGTCAAGCATCATTTACATCATTTTTGAAATCAGTCTTATTTGTTTTTATTTTGTTTAGAAATGGGTAAATCTTAAAAAAAAACACTGTATTACCTATAAAAATGTGTAAGTTTACTCTTTTCCAAGTGTTATGTTACTTTTTCATGTAAACTTACATCATAAAAGAGGTATTATTACATATTGTAAATATAATGCATAGTAAAAAAATGTGTTAATTTGTATTGTTCCTGTATGGTGTAATTTTACCCCAATCTAGACTGAAAAAGTGACATTACATCAGAAAAGTGGTAAAATTACACATTTTCTGAGGTAAAATTATTCATTTTTCCAGATAAAAAAGATTTACCCATTTCCAGATGTAATATTGCCATGATGTTTTTTTTTTCTGTGTGGTAAATTTTGACAATATCACCAATTTAATTAAACATTTACATGACTCTGTGTTTTAAAAAAATATCCATTAGTTTTTGTAAGATAAATACGAGAAAACAATTGCAAGTAATTTTCGTTATAATTACATCTTCAAATGTTTTAAAAACATTTCGAAATTTGATTTGTTTTTTTTTTGCTAAATTTTTTACATAAGTCCAAAAATGTATAATTTTACCTTTAAAAATATGTAAATTTACTTTTTTTCGGTTTTTTGATACATTTTTATGTGAAATTAAAAAAAACATCATAAAAGAGGTATTATTACATCATCAAATTTTACACCTTCTAAATTTACAGTTTACAGTTTACAATTTTGCTGTTTGTTCAGTGGTTAATTTTGGCAGTGTCACCAATATAATTGAACATTTTCAAGATTTTTTCATGTTTTTTAAATATACATTAAAGTTTTTTTTTCAAAATAAAGACGAGAAAAAAAGGAAAGGAAAATTGCAAGTAAATTTCGTTTTTATTACATCATTTCAAATGTTTTGACAATATTCCAAGTTTTTGTTAGTTTATGATTAAAACATTATGTTTTTCATGTCAGTTAAAAAAAATATTGCGATTTTTTTTCTATTTTTTTGTTTTTTTAGCTTTTTTTAATTAAATTCAAATTCTTTGTAATGTCCTCCAATCGTCTCAAAACTGTTTCCAATTATGATATTTTGTTCCTGCAATTATTTCATCCATCGTTAATTATTTGTTTACCTTTTTCTTTTTTCTTTCTTTTTCCTCCCCTCCTAATTTCGTAGAAGGTATGAATGAGGACGGTTCCTTCATTGGGCAGTACGGCCGAAAGGGCAAGAACGCGGACAGCAACTCACAGGCGTTCGCGACGCTAGTTTAGCAGCAGTCGTATTAGAGTTTAGGGACTAGAGTCTAAAGCAGAGCAGAGAGTATTTAGCGGATAATTTTATAGTGCGTAATCTCAGTGCAGAGCGAGAGACCCCGAACGAGCGTCGGGTATTTTTTTGGTTTGTTTTTATTTGAGTAGTTTTTGTTTTCTTTTTTTAGTTCTGCTAGGAGCAAAGTTATACATATTTCAGCAGGTAGGTAGAGCAGTACACGATTGGATTTTGTATAATCGTGGAAATCCGAGACAATGAACAATCAAATCACTAGCCAGAATTGTGTAGGTTAATTTCTTGAGGAGCGAAAAATCAAAAAATCTCACTTTTTTTTTGTTTAAAATGTAGAAGCATACATTTGAGTTTTAATTACTATGATCTTATCAGGAAGTATTTTGTTTTTGTTTAAATTACGTCGGAGCGTACAAGTTTCTTTTTCCGTTCACAAGAACTTTGTAATTTATTTTCTTTAAATTATTTGAGCGCGCGCGCGTTGTGAGTTTGCTGTCCCAAAGTATCAAGAGCAAAGCAGCGACAAAAACGTCCGTCCAGCCTGAAAATGCGTGCACCGAGCTGTTTTTATTTTATGTTTAGAAAGGTATTTATTCGTTTGGTTTATTTTTAGTTTATACGTTTTTATTATATAAGATTTTATACGCTTGAGCCCAATTAAAATGTACTTTATTGCTTAGATTCTCAATTTTGTTAAATCAATTTTGTTCAAATTGTATTAAATTTACCCTCACCTTCAAAAAAAAATCTTTATTCTAAAAATTATGACTATATTGATATTTTTTCAAGTTATCTAAGTTGATTTATTTATACTTGAGTCATTGATTCAGAATACATTAAATATATTATATAAAATATCGGTGATTATTCCTGCACTCACGTTCATATGGTAAGATATCCTAGTGTAAGACATCATAGATTTGTTTCACCTTATGGTAAGTGATCCTAATGTTGGAAATTAATGTTAGGTAATTCTCCGCCAACTCACACAGCAGTTGCCCGGCCTTTCTTCGATTTGCGTGAAATTTTTACCTAAGGGGTAACTTTTGTCCCTGATCACGAATCCGAGGTCCGTTTTTTTATATCTCGTGATGGTGGGGCGGTACGACCCCTTTTTTTTTGAACATGCGAAAAAAACACGTTTTCAAATAATTTGCAGCCTAAAACGGTGATGAGATGGAAATTTGGTGTCAAAGGGACTTTTATGTAAAATTGGACGCCCGATTTGATGGCGTACTCAAAATTCCGAAAAAACGTATTTTTCATCGATAAAAAAACACTAAAATAGTTTTAAAAACTCTGCCATTTTCCGTTACTCGACTGTAAATTTTTTTTGGAAAATGTCATTTTAAGGGTATTTAATGTACTTTTCGAATCTTCATTAACCAAGAAGGGTCATTTTTTCATCGAGAACAAAAATTTTCATTTTAAAATTTCGTGTTTTTTCTAACTTCTAGAGTGTTTTGATAAAAAGTTGGTCGTCATCGATCATGGCCGTTCATGGTCACCCGCGACAGACACGGACGACAAAACAAAGAGAAACGCAAAAAGTAACTTTTTCAAAAACTTTTTTTTTCTTAAATTCGCGATAACTCGTGATGTTTATAAGCAAACCCCTTATGTTTGTGTATCAATTTTTTTGTTATTGTCTACTCAACAACTTTTTAGAATATTATTCCACTCTAAAAAAAACTCTGCAAAGTTAGAAAAAACACGAAATTTTAAAATGAAAAATTGTGTTCTAAATGAAAAAAATTACCCTTCTGGGTTAATGTAGATTCGAAAAGAACATTAAATTTTCCTTAAAATGTCATGTTCCAAATTTTTTTACAGTTGAGTAACGGAAAAAGGCAGAGTTTTTAAAACTTTTTTAGTGTTTTTTTCGATGAAAAACACGTTTTTATTCGGAATTTTGAGTACGCCATCAAATCGGGTGTCCAATTTTACATAAAAGTCTCTTTGACACCAAATTTTATCTCATCATCGTTTTAGGCTGCAAATTATTGAAAAAAAACCTTTTTTTCGCATGCTCAAAAATGAAGGGGTCGTACCGCCCCTCCGTCACGAGATATCAAAAAACAGACCTCGGATTCGTGATCAGGGACAAAAGTTACCCCTTAGGACAATATTTTACGCAAATCGAAGAGGGGTCGGGGCAACTGATGTGTGAATTGGCGGTGAATTACCCATACATAAGAAAATCTTGATGAATAGGATTATTTTAATATTCTCAAAGTATTATAATTTTCTCAATGAAAAGTAGTATGCAATTTCGGATTCTGTGGACAATTTGCTTATAGGAGAGGATAAAATTAGTTTGTAAATAGGCATTTTCTGCCGAATAAATTTCCTACAAAATGTGGAAACATTCGATTCTTGCTTCGAATTAAGATTAAAATGCAATATAGATCGATATTTTTTTATGAAAAATAATTGTTTTAAAGATTTCTGACCAAATTCTAACTTTAAAAAATATTTATTTAGCTCTAAAGCTGAGCATAAAAAAAAAAAAATTATGACTTACAAAGTCACCCCGGAATGCAACATTAGAAATTTTGAACCCTTTCAGGCCTAATCTTTTTGAACATATTTTTCAGTCAATGATTGGAAAATGTTTCTTATGATCACACGACAATTATAGGGTAGTTTTGAAATTATTTTTTTAAGCGCCATAGTTTCATAAAAGCAAGCTTCCCATGCGCCAGTGCCAACGCACACCGCGGGTTTGGTTTTCTAGCTTCGGTACGAGCCTGAACCATACTAATTTCCATACAGGTTTTAAAAATAATAGTCTTGAGACAAATCTTACCAGTTGGAAAATACACAAAAAATAAATTGAAATCCTTTTAATGTCACCCTGGTTTACGGTATTGTCTTAAGCAATCAAAAAAAATCTGGAGATTTCACGGAAATTTTAAAATTTCACATTTTTTTAATTTCACAAAATTTACAGACGTGTCGTCAGAAAGGAAATTAAATGTACTTTTCAAATTAGCAATAACCCAAAAAGGTTTTTTTTTCTTTTAGAACAAAAATTTCATTTTAAAAATTCGTGTTTTTAGATAATTTTGCAAGGTTCATTTTGTACGGTGTACCAATGATCTATCAGTTTTTTAAGCGAAGATGGCGTTACGAACGGTGCACACCCGAAATGTCAAAATCACGCAGTGGTACCAACATTACAAATAGTAATTGTTCCATAGCCACTCTTTGTTTTCTTATGTTGGTACCACTGCGCGATTTTGACATTTTGGGCGTGCACCGTTCGTAATTCTGGATAAATTTGCAGAGCAAAAAATTACAAAAATGTTTATGCATATAATCTGGGTGCTGAATAGTGGTTCACAAAACGGCCTCAATTTTGAACTGTCAAAGTGGAACCAATTTACTGTTCGCCAAAAGTAGAGAGTATTGTTATCGATCATTAAAAATTGTTTTTTTTTTGCAAGAGTAAAAAATGTGTGGCTTTTGGAACCTGGAGTTGTAGCCAAGAAATCTTGAGAAAGTTGAAGGCGAGATTTTCATTTTTTATAATTAGGAATGGAAGTTGTTTATGGAGTTGATGCGGTTCTTTCCGTTTGAAAAACTACTGGTTTAGTGAAAATCTTCTCTGTTTGTTGGATCAGCTTCGCTAGAATTAGCGATGTTTTTTCGCTGGACAGGGAAGAGCTGCAGGATTCCAAAATCAGCCAGGGAATTTATCTGCGACATCGCAGAATGACACTCTCGCCGCAGTTTTTCGTCACCCGTAAAAAAGAAAAACCTCTTCTAACCTATCGAAACTTGTAAACACACACAATTTTCCAGCAAAAAAATGACAAAAACTAGACAAAATAAAACACATACTACTGATAAAAAACAGCTCATTTAGCAGTAGGAAAAAAGTCATGCTTGTGCTTGAACACCCTCCTACTTTGTAGATGTAAACAAAGTGGGATCATTCGAAAATCACGTTACGCATTCTCTCTATTCATCACCCAGCATATAATTACTATTACAAAATACTGTACGAAAAAAAGTTTTTTTTATATTTTAAATGTTGTTCTTAAAAAAAAACCTTTTCGGGTTAGTGCAATTTCCAAAGTGTTTCCAAAGTTTGTTTCTGAAACAATGGCAATGGTTTAATTTTTTTGTATTGGTCTATTTCTATGGTGACATGCAGAGAACCCTAAAGTCGAATACTCGTACCTAATTTTCCAAAACAGATTCCCTAATTTTCAACACCAGCGTACATAAAGCTAATGATCAAATTGTAGTGTTAATATCCAACAAAAGGGCACTTTACTCTAAATTAGACCAGTGGGTGAGAATCAACTTGAGAGCCGGAATAACCCTAACAGTTGTTATTTTAGCAGTTCGTATATCAATTTAATTTATTTGCAAAAGATTATTTACGAACACTCGAAGATTTGTTTTCAATGATTTTTTTACATTTTTATTATTTGACATAAAAAAACAACTTCATGAACTATCTATCCCTCCTCAAAACTAATCGCACCCTTCGCCATTTTAGGTGGCCAATTCACCGAGGACGGTTCGTTTATCGGCCAGTACGTGCCCGGTAGGCCCCCGGTCAGTGCCCACTCGACGCCGCAGAATCCGTCCCTGCAAGGGGGCGGCGGCGGCGGCGCCAATGCCGGCATGGCCACGTACGTCTAAGAGAACGAAAAAGAAAACTTTTTGGATAAATTCTTCGCGCCGCAGAAAATTGAGTGTTTGTCTGCTGCTTTTTTGCTACTGGATGGAACAGAAGGACACCCGCAACGTCATCGCTTCACCCGACAAAACATACAAGGATTTTTTTATGATTTTTTTTTGTAACGAAAAAAACACAACTAATTTTAGTGCGCCAAATTCCGGGTTAAATTCGTTAGGACTTTTGACTCTCTTTGGCACGTAAACAAAACAAGGAAACTCAAAACAAAATGTGTTCAGAGCTGAAATCTTTCCGCTTCAAGCATTCTCAGTCATTAGCCGAACCCCGACTTTTTATTAACAGAACAATAACTTCAACTACAATCAGTACAAATCAGTTGATCCACGCGAGTCCTTTTCCCGGTAGCGAACACACACACCACGTGCTTTAATTGTGTAACGAAATGAAGCAAAAATGGCGCGATCCTCTCAAAGAGCTGGATCGAATCTCGATGAAACAGAAATCTGCTTAATTAATTTTTCGAGAAGATGGAATGTGAAACAAAACAAGTTATAGTTGTAGTAAACGCCTTTTTCGTCCCACTTTTTTAAGAATCTCTTTTTTGTTTTTATTGTATTGTTTAACTTATCTCTACATTATTACGAAAATAACAAAACTATCGTGTAGTAATTATTATTTTATTATTTTTAGTGCAAAGCGAAAATAAAACTTCTCGGTAGCTTTCTAAAAAGAAGAAATACACACACAGAAACAGTATAGAAGTAACGAGCAGATTGGCAACTCATCAAACATCATGAATCAATTTCGTCCAAGTTTAAATGAATCTCTTATTTGTGTACTCTAGTTGTAAATGCTTAAATCTCAAAAAACAAAGCCACACAAAAATAACTATAAAATGACAAGCGCGGCGCGACGATGACGATCGTCGAGAGAGTGTGTGTGGGTAACAAACACTAAGTCTTAAGTTGTTGTTAATTTTATACTCGTTTATAAAATTAGTGGAACAAATTGGAAAGGATTAAAGAGCGAGAGCAAGGTTTTTAAAGTGTGTGTGACGACGTCTAGCACAAATTCGCTTATTTCGTGCGCTTGCCGACAGAATATGTATCAGAATCGAACATCACAAACAAACAAAACAAACCGACACGGAAATATCACAACCTGCTAATTCAAATAATATCTTTCGAGATGGAAAGAATAACAAAATGGGAAAGCGACGCGAGATGTCTGTATATAAAGCGAGCGAATCGTACTGCTAATAACTTTCCTTTCTCTTATGATTTATTTCCCCTCCCGTCATTTTTTAGTTTAGTTTGTTTCGAGCTACACACAAAACACGCCCACTTTCACGCTTAAAAGTGAGCTAGGAATTGCGAACGAAAATATGTTAGAGCGCAATTATTAGTTTCCCCCTTTTTTAAGTAAGAAAATTCCTTCTTTTCTAGTTTTAATTGTTTAGTAAGAGCGAGACAGCTAAATGTTCACTTTTATTTGTAATAAAGAAAATCTTTACAAACAATTTTTGGGTTTGGTTGTTATGATTTTTGTTCGATTTTCCCTTGATTTAGTTTGTAAGTGAGTTTGGGTTTTGGTCTTCTTTGTTTGATTCGTTTTTGCCATTTACTTTCAGTTCGTACATTGCCTGGGGAAAATTAATACTGATTGATGGCATATTGCTGTACTAAATCCCTGATTGAAAATATCACTTTAAATATCTGTCAGACGATGCATTTCGGAACCAATCCGCATTTCGGTATAACTCAGTAATGGGTTATTGTAGGTTGTTTCGGAGATCCCAATGAGCTTGATTTGAAAAAATGCCTACTTCGCCTGGTAATTCTCCAGATTTATTCCACGATGTCTGATATGTCACATGGCTATTTTGAATAGTTTTTAAGAAAATAGTTCGAAACCGGCATCCGGAACATCCGGAGTGGCAATTTTTTGGCTAGACCTTATCGAGGACACTTGAAATGGTGTTTAGAGTAAACATCTGGTTCTTCCCATATTTTCCGATATGCCGCATGATTGTTTTAGTGGTTCCAAGAAATGGCCAGTTCAGAACCGGTATTCGGAACATGCGGATGGGCCATTCTTTTCTGGACATTTTTGTGTTTCATTAACTATATGGTTTTTTTACAGAAGAATGATATGTCGCAAAACAATTTTAGGTGATTCTACGGAAAGACCTCGTCGGAACCGATATCGAGAAAATCCGGATTGACCATACTGCAGCTGATCGCAATGAAACATTTTAATTGTAACTTGTTTTCATTTTGAGCGAACTATCTCAGTAATGTTTTAAATTAGTCTAAGTCACAGTACTCAAGGAATCGGTATCCGGAACATCCGGTCTCAATCCTTTTTGTACGGAAATTTGTATGATGCACTCATGACGAAACTTGATTGAAATATACGACAAATTAGATAAGTTTGCCCATTTATTCATTGACGAAAGAGTATTGTTGTAAAAGGTGATATAAAAAACTATCATTTGATGATTCCTACACCGAAAAATCAGAAAGTATAGTCACTACAACTTTTGAGTTCTCTTCTTTTATCTCGTGCTTGCCAGCAAGTGCATCCTCTATCTCTCACTTCTTCTCGTTTCCTCGCTCACACTCGCCGAAGATTATTTTGTTTTCTCAGAAAACAACAATGCAAAGAATGTGAGAGGGGGATTGGGAGCCGACCACCTATTACGTCTTGTTAAATTAAATGATTGGAAAGGTTGGAATGAGAGAGAAAAAGAAAATGTCACAAGGTATTGTGTAAACACGTGTAAGAGACCGGCAAATCTTGATGCTGAGAATCTCGCGACGGAAAGAAGGGTAATGAATGTTGCGAGATTAAATTGCGGGCACGATGATTTTTTGTCGCTTAGAATTGAAAGTTTGATATTTTTACAACACTGCTCAAGAATCTACATAAGAGTGGTTCAAATTTGAGCAATTCTCTACGAAATCGGTCTTTTTTCAAGAATTTTAATTTTTGTATTTTTTAATCCGACTGAAACTTTTTTGGTGCCTTCGGTATGCCCAAAGAAGCCATTTTGCATCATTAGTTTGTCCATATAATTTTCCATACAAATTTGGCAGCTGTCCATAAAAAAATGATGTATGAAAATTCAAAAATCTGTATCTTTTGAAGGAATTTTTTGATCGATTTGGTGTCTTCGGCAAAGTTGTAGGTATGGATACGGACTACACTGAAAAAAAATGATACAAAAAATTGGTGATTCTTTTATTTAACTTTTTATCACTAAAACTTGATTTGCAAAAAAACACTATTTTTAATTTTTTTTATTTTTTGATATGTTGTAGAGGACATAAAATGCCAACTTTTCAGAAATTTCCAGGTTGTGCAAAAAATCTTTGAGCGAGTTATGAGTTTTTGAATCAATACTGATTTTTTCAAAAAATCGAAATTTGCAATCAAAAAGTACTTTAATGAAATTTTGATAAAGTGCACCGTTTTCAAGTTAAATCCATATTTAGGTGACTTTTTTTAAAAATAGTCGCAGTTTTTAATTTTTGAAAATTAGTTGCCCACTTTTGGAAAAAAATATTTTTGAAAAGCTGTGAAAATTCTCTATATTTTGCTTCTTTGGACTTTGTTGATACGACCTTTAGTTGTTGAGATATTGCAATGCAAAGGTTTAAAAACAGGAAAATTGATGTTTTTTAAGTCTCACCCAAACAGCGCACCTTTTTTACCTTGTATCATTTTTTTCCAGTGTAGTCCGTATCCATACCTATAACTTTGCCGAAGACACCAAATCGATCAAAATTTCTAGGGTTTTTTTTTAAGGTATTGTAAGCTATTTTGTTTCATATGTTTATAGGACCTATTAAAAAACTCTAGATTTTCTTTAAGAATAAAAAACTATTCAGAATTTTTGATTTTTAATAAAATTCGCTCATTTAAAAAATGAACATAAAATGGCACAGAAAAAATAAATTCCCAGATTTATCTGTAAACCTGGCAACCCTGGTTACGAACAGCAAAACAAAGGAGAAGGAGCGATTTCTTGCGGCTTTTCTTCAACCTCTCTGGCTTGCTTTCGCTGCCGCTGCTCACCATTTTAAATTTTCCTTGACCGATTCCTTACCAAGTGCGTACACTGCTCTGTGGTTAAGATAAAAAGTCGCCAAACGACGCGCTGAGCTGATACTGTTTTGCTGAGACAGTCTCTGAACTTTGACGTGCTTAACAAATCTACTAAAAAAAAAACTGGTAAAATCAGGCTATTTTGTATGCGCCTATTTTTACGTGGTTCGATTATCCGAAAATTTTATTAATTCGAAATGTCTGGATTGTGAACATAATTTCAGCAATGTACGAATTTTAAAAAGATTTTATGTTGAGTTGTTTATATTCCAGTTTATTTTTCATTTTAAATTATTTTGTTTAACGTAGCATTCACTCATCCAAAAAGGGTCTTACGAAACACGTATGGACGAGATGTAACACAGGGTCTTAGTCAAAATATTATTACCGAAACTTATGTAAGCACAATTCAAAGTCTATATCTATTTTGAATTTGCTTTGCACAAATCTCTGAAAAGAAGAAAAAGAAAAAAAAGTCAGCAAATTATCGCGCATAAATGATGCTTGTTTCTGTTGTCTATGAAAAGGAAATGTGTAAAACTTTATTCATTTGTCACTTGTAAAGTAAACCCTTAACATTAATTTAGTCTTTACATTAGAAATCTATAAACTATTTAAAAATACGATTAAGATGCTTTTGCTTGATTGAAAAAGCATGCAGAAAAAAGGAAGTCAAAATGTGACATGTAGGATATTAGTGGTGTAAGGAAAGGGAACGAGAATGAGATACTAACACGCTAGGCTTATAAGTAGGAAGAAATCGAATGAATGGCAGTAAAAAAAAAACAAATAATGGGTGCTTTTTATACACGAATGAGCCGGTAAAAAAAATCAAGAACGGAAATGAATTAGGAAGGTAAACACATTTTGTTATACTTTGCTGCTTTTCAAACTGTGCGAAAATGAGCGCTATTTTTTGAGGAAAAAAAATCTATTATTTTGATACAATCAAGTGCTTTTAAACGAGAGAAGAGATTAAACCAAGAGATTTTCGGGGCTTTTTCTTATACGGTGAAAACATTGAAAGAGAAAAATTGCAAAAAAAGATACAAAAAGCGTTGTTTCCTTGTTCTTATTTGCTAGCTATTACGGCAAACTTTGTTTTAAGTTTTCACTCAACTATTGCTATATAAATTTGTGACAAGTCTTTTCTTTGTCTGTTCGCTTGTGTCATGTAAGAGAAATCATAAACGCAAAAAATGAGGAAAGATGTGAAAATGTCAAAGAAACTACAAGTTTAAATTTAAGGTCACGTACACAAACACTCTAAATTTAATGTTACATGTTTTTATGAAACAAATAAAACAAAGAAACAAACTTAATTATCGTACTTAGATAACTGTATATTAAAGTAATTTGAAAAAAAAAAACATTATTATAGTTGAATTTATTTCGACTGATCGAGCGCGTAGAACGGCAAACAACATGTTTAGAATGCTTTTTGTAAAACATAACTTTAAAATAATTCATCACCTTAAAACACACAAAAAAATCATCATTCCACTTCAACAAGCCATAGAGTAGAGAAAATATCATTTCATTCGGAAACAACATCAAATAACACTGCCGATTTGGTTCAGTCCATCACTCATACAAAAAATCATCACATTCGAAATACACGCAAAAACATACTCTTAACAAATTGTCTGTGTACTTTAGCAAAGCAAGAAGTAATTATTACAATGCACTGTACATGTTAATTACAAGAAAGAAAAAAAGAGAAAGAGTGACAAATTTATTTACACCAAGCAGCAAGCTGACGAACAAGCTAACAAAAAAAACATTTAAGCAAAATCACAATTAGACGAAATGAACGAAAGAATGGATCAAGCAGCAGGCACGAAACGAAAGATGATATTTTCTTCCCTTTAAACAAAAAAAAAACTAACAAAAATTTGAACTACTCTCAAAGCAAGTATTTTTCGACGAAAGCATTTGAAAAGTTGCCGCGGGCAGCAGCAGCAGCACTGTAAAATAATCCTACTCTTATCCGTTTTATTGCTAAACTAAAACTCGGAACAAATGAGTAAAGAAAACAAAAAAGTTAGATAAAATAAAATTGAATCAAACGAATCAATTAGGACAAACTGACAAAAAGAAATGATTTTTACTCCAGTTAAAACACAACCCGAATTATTTGCAAATCAGCGGAACAATAGTTGTAGCCACCAGAATAGAAATAGAAACCCCTTCATGATTTGCGATCGTCTTTGCATGATGGAAACCACACTTTGGAGCGTAAAGAAGAACGATTGCATTGTACATTTTCCTTGGTTGCCTCTAAGCCACTAAAAAAAACACTTACACATACTGACACATACACTATGATTACTACTTAACAAAAGTAATGGTAAATGAAGGAAATAAAATTGAACGAAAACAAAGAACAAAGTTGTGCTTTATATGATTCTTCGAAAATTCCATTGTTTTCATTTCATTTGTGATTTCAACCTTTAAAAAATGCAGGATCTCTAGTTTTGACCAAATTTTGTTCAAATTTCAATGGAAATTGAACTGCAATCAGCTGAAATCAATTTGCATTCCCCTGCGATTAGAATCATTTTTAGCATGTTTGGGTTGATCTAAAAACCTTTGGAATTTTGGAAAATTTTCAATGTTTTTTATCGCGAAATGTTTATTTTCGCTCAAATTTTTGTTTTCGTCAAATCTTACATTTTTTGAAAATTAATTATTGCAAAAAAATTGAACTAGTGTAAAATGCATTTTAAAACACTTTTTCCATGCAAATGTCGAAACTATGGCTTGTTATTTGAAATTTTTTTTTTCCGAAATAAATTATTTGCGTTTATCGAAAATATTCTATAGTTCTTTTCGATTTTAAGTTCAAGTTATCTTTAAAACACGATTTTTACTTTTTTTGTCCAGGTTTTCGATGTTTTCCTAAAATATGATTTTTCCAAAATTACATATCTCCTGCACCAGATTTCACACTATCACGTGCAAAAGATGTCTTTTTTAGTTCCCTAAAACATATAAAAAATCGAAAATTAAAAATTAGGTAATTGAACTTTTAGATAGGTAAATAAAAAAATCCGACTTTTTTTCCATTGAACTATTTTTTCCCGAAAAGTCCTAATCATAACCTACAACTTTGCTGAAGATACCAAATTGATCAAAACCCCCTTCTCAAGATACAGAATTTAAAAAAAATAAACAATAAACAAAATTACAAGACAACATTTTACGATGGATCAACTATGGCCCCCTTAGAACGAGCTGTTAAATAGGATGCTTTCTGTCATCAAGAAGGGCCGCGAAGTTAATTTAAAAAAAAATAATCAAAAATCCATTTTAATCCTTTGTGGTCGTACTTTATCGTTGTGAAATATTAAATCACCAATTTAAGCTTATTTTTTGGAAAAATGAACTGTTTACTGAGCTTAATAGTTTTTCATTGTTATCGTTGAAAAAAATAATATAAAAATGTAGGGTCGTGCTGAATCACCTGTCTGCTTTGGCCGCTTTGGCTTTGTTTCTACCTACATTTCCTATATTTCAAGACAAAATAAGTAGTGGAAATATACCCTTTCTAATCAAACACCTATCTTTGTCATATGGAGAGTTTGATGCTCGATTAAAGCTCCAAAAATACTATTTAGGCTATAAACTTACCAGCAACAGAACCGCCTCGAGTAAGCATGCAAATGTATGACATAAAAAGCAAAGTAATCCACTTTAACGACCCCCGGGTCTTTTGTGGTCTCTGTTGCAAGTTTCTGCTTATTTCTAGGCGTCCGAAGGTTATGTGTGGTGAGTCACTCAAAACCTCTTTTACGCAAATGGACCGACGTTTTACTTCCCCATCCGATAGAAGGCGTGGTCAGGCAAATCTCATCTCGAAAAATGCCACCGGGTCCGTCTGAGATTGAACCCAGGCCATACTGGGATTCAGAGGCTACCACGCTAACCACTAAACCACCGGACCCGACGACATTTACTGGCCAAAAAGATCAAATTTAATCCATTTTTGATCATAATTTCTATTTCGCGAGACCATTTCTCATCATTTTGGTGGCACACACATCCACACGCAAGGTGAGAGGTTAACTGCTTAACGAAAGTCGCCATCAATATCTTTTCACTTGCGCTAACGATTTCAAATCGCTTAAGATATAAAATTGCTTCCATATACCGGCAACATGTTCTTTTGCACATTAGTTAGTCACTCACTTGAAAAATAATCCTGAAATATGTAAATAAAAAAAACAAGCGCGCCAAGTCTTTTGACGTTTGGCTTTTGACGACCCATTCCAATTGAAGGCTGAAGAAAACCGAGCGAGAAGCGAAGGCAAATAAAGAACAAAGGGTGGCCACCAGCATCACCAGCAGCGCTTGTTGGAGTGAGCCAGTGATGCCAGGAATTTTCTCTATAAATGCTACTTTTCGTGAGTTTTCGCTTAAAATTTCATCAATTTTGGCAGCACTAAGCAGACCCAAAAGAGCGCTGGAAGATAATAAGAACTAAGCTGAAAATAGGAAAATGGGCGTGGCCCAATGCACTCGACTGATTAGAATGCATTTGGGAAATATATTTATTAAATGCTTGTAATAGGAATAGCATAATTTTTAATATAAGTGAAAATAAACAGAAATGTTCACAAGTCATTCAAACACGACCGCTTATTAGGTTTAAAATGGGTAATGGCCATTTTCCCAAACTATGCCTCTATGCATTGTTTAACAATTTAAATGATAATGGTATCATTCCACAGCAATAAGTAAATAATAAGTTTTGTTGTAATTAAGAGGTGGTAAAATAAGTAAAATACTATCAGAAACAATCATAACTAAATAAGGTAAACAAACACTATAAATTTAACATGAAAATCATAAAACAAGAGAAGTAAAGTTTTTCGTTAACAAAATGACCTCCTAAACACGGGAAAACAAAAAAACGAGGCTAGCCATGACATCTCTCTTAAAACTAGGTTAATCGACAGTGCATCTTATCGTGATTCTAACCAAAAATAACCAGCTACGGGCTCAACCGGGATTTGAACCCGGGACCTCTCGCACCCAAAGCGAGAATCATACCCCTAGACCATTGAGCCACTTGTTTTTTTCAGAAATGTAACAAAAATTTCACAGTTATTTCGGCCTGCTTAATCTTTTTCGGTTCTGCTTTACTACCCAAGCATACAACTTTCACCTGAACAAAGATGCCACCGGCAGATGAAGAAAATCGGTAAAAAAAAGTTATGGTTCAATTAACAAAATTCATGTGGCTCAATGGTCTAGGGGTATGAGGTCCCGGGTTCAAATCCCGGTTGAGCCCCGTTTTATTTTATTTCGATTTTTTTTCTCAAATTCATTAAAACACAACTAGGTTCTACCAAAGTACAGTTTTATTGACAGAGGTTTAGTATAAAATGTGTCATCGCATAACGTTGATTAATCTCATCCGTTTACAGTTAAATCTATCAATCACAATTAGAAACTTTATCATTGATATTCGCTCTTTATAGAAATTCACTACTTATTAAAACATCAAATGCGTTATAACAAACTAGACTAGACTAGAAATAGATGACCTGCTGTCCCGTTCCGTTCCCCGCCGTCGTCGGCTTTGGCAGCTTGATCGTGATGCTTTTGAACTTGCAGTCGCACGACTCCGACAGCGTGCTGATCGAGCACTCCGACAGGCTCTCTTCGCTGATCATCGTTTTGGCGTACTTGCCTCCATACCCTTTGGCACTTCCGTTGCTCAGCTGACTAGAGTGGATCAGGTAGACGCCGTTCGGTTGCTCCCCGGACTGTAGCGGGTCATCTTCGCTGTTGACCCCGCAAGGAGCACCGTCCATCAGGTCGTACTTGTACCGGATCGAGTCCAGCTGCGAGCAGTGGTAGCAGGTCTCGCGGATTGTGGCCGTTTCCGGGTACTCTGACGGATCGCCGATCGACGCCTTCCGGGAAAAGTCGAACCGGACCGTCGTGTCACTTCGGGTGACGTTGTTATTGTTGTTGTTGTTGTTCAGGAGGTCACCTTCCGGAACCAGCAGGTGCTTGTCCGGTTTGAGGTTCTTCTTAGTGGGAGCCTTGATCGGTGAGAGACTGTAGCGAACCTGTTTCAGCTTGGAGGAGATGTTCCGTTGTCGAGGGGACGGGGTCGGATGTTCCGTTGGTCGATCCGTATCACACCCGAGGTGCATTTCGAGCAGTTTGTTGAGCAGTTCCAGCGAGGTTTGGCAGGACGCCGATCGGATGATGGGCTTGGGTGTGTCAAAGCTGTAGTCTCCAAAGTCTTCCGGTGGTCCCGGTCCGCTGGAGTAGGAAGAGTTGGTTTTGTGAGAGATTGCGGAAGCCACGCGGGATCCAATGTGGCACCGAATGGTCTTGGAAGTGGTGAACAGTGCCCGGATGTTCTTCTCTGGGCGGATTAGGATAATGTACAGTTTTGGTAGAAACAGGAACAGTAGTGTGACCATGGCCGACAAGGAGATGCAGACGCACATGGTGATGATCTTGGACTCGGAACCAAAGTAGATTGGTACAAAGGCTACCCAAATCACGCACGTGGTGTACATGGCGAAACCGATGAACTTGGCCTCGTTGAAGTTTTCCGGGACGTTTCTGAAAAAATAGACTTCTTATAATACGAAGCCTGTATTTAATCTATTTATCGAACAAACCTCGTCTTCCACGCGTACAACGTGCACAGTATGATCAGCAGAAAGATGAACGCCAGCGGAACCAAAATCCCCACCCGAGTCGTATTACACGCCAGCACGGTCCGCTGCCTGGTCGGATACTGATGTTCCGTATTAGGCGGTTCCAGCAGCAGCATAAACACCGCAATCGCGACCTCAACCGAAATCAGCAACCCAGTAATCACCAACTGCGCCGCCGCCGACATGAAGCGCGGCTTCTTGGTGGGAAACCGTTTCTTCGATCCGGCCAGAATCCGCGCGATCCGGTTCGTCTTGACCAGCAGCGAGGCGTAGATCATGGCGAAGGAGATCCCCGGCAGCGTTCGGCTGATCAGGCAAGAAAAGGTCGACGGTTTGGCGAGGATCGCAAAGATCGAACTGTGCGAAATGATCATGCCGACGAGGATGAGGTAGCACAGCTCGCGGGTTGAGGATTTCACCACTGGAGTGTCGTTGTGGCGGATGAACACCCCGAAGACCAGC
Source organism: Culex pipiens pallens (assembly GCF_016801865.2). Classification (NCBI taxonomy): domain Eukaryota; kingdom Metazoa; phylum Arthropoda; class Insecta; order Diptera; family Culicidae; genus Culex; species Culex pipiens. The sequence continues at coordinate 42,021,917 of NC_068937.1, read as the reverse complement.
CCGGTGGAGATGAATCCGAGGATGGAGAAGGTCATCGCAACGATCGCTTCGGTGTCCGCCCACTGCATGTGCTCGATCGGGATTTGGAGGCATTCTGGGAAAGTGAAGATTGTTAGAGTTATCAGAGCTTCAATCTTTTGTATGCGTTGGAACGGTCTTTCAAATAATAATTTCGAAATACAAGAACCGAGAGTAACCTTTACAAGAAAAATGAAAATTTTGGAAAATCTTTTGGATTCTTTAGGTAAAAATAAGTAACTGTGCCAATTTTGGACTAAATCGGTTAAGGTTTAAGGGTCGCTTTTTCTCGTTCAAGTTTGCATGGAAAAATTCGAAAAATGTATGGTGAAAGCAAAAATTTCAAAATTTAACCAAAAGGTGCCGTTAAATGTGTTGGATGATTGCCAAGTGTGGGATTCTTATGTAAATTTTTATGACGAACAACTTTTTTCGAAGACCGCAAGACGATCCGAGTTAACCCTGACGAGTTATTAGCGATTTAAAGAAGACGTTTTTAAATCAACTTTAACGATCCATACCGAACCTTAAATCTTAACAGATTTCACCAAGGATTTCACTCAAAATTTTCAAATTTATTTATTTTTGTCTAATGAATCGAATCAGGGGGTATCCCTGAGGTCTATTTTTTAAGTGTCACCCTATTGTCGAGCTTAAATATTACCTCTAAACTAGTGTAAAGTGATTCAGAATTTTTAAATCCAAGATAGATAGGTTTTGGACAATTTTTGGGTTGTAAGCAAGAGCGACGAACCGCCCTAATTCTCCATACAAACTTTGGAGAAAAACCATTCGGTCCAGACAAACTATTTTTGAAAAAATAAAAATGCACGTGATTCTGGGACCACAAACTGTATGCTTCCCCTCGAGTTGAGCCTGCGCAGTCATTTTTTGTAGGTCAATGTTAAAATGAAGGTAAGTAAATCTTTCCCAGTTGCTGAGAGGAACACCCTTGAAGAGTATCGGGGCCGGCATTTACAAAGCGGATTCAGTGGCAATTTCATTCTCAACTTAATGTTAACATGTTAAGGGTAATGTTAGCATTCCATAGGTCGCCTTCCTAAGGTGTCGTGATAAGGTCCAGTTTGTGACGATATACTACCTTCCCTTTACTAAGCAATCGAATCCAGAAGGGAAAAGATCACCAGTTGTGTTGGTCCGAGCCGGGATTTGAACCCCGATCTACCGCTTACTATACTATAGGCGGAAGCGTTACCACTAGGCTACGTGGCTCGGTCAAAAATGAAATATGGATATCAAACAATTTAAAATTTCGTATGCATTTTCTCTGTTTTCGAGTTTTTGGAAATAAATACAGTCCAGACTCGATTATCCAAAGGTTTTGGAAAAATTTCACTTCGCATAATCTAATCACGAAAAAAAAAATTTTTCGTTGTCTTATTTTTGATTGTCGAGCTTATGTTTGGACCCTAAACAACGCTAAAGTAAAGCAGTGAATCCAAGATGGCGGCCAATTAAAAGGGGACGAAATATTGAAAAAAAAAAGCATTTTGTTATTTGATAGGCAATCAACTATTTTGAATTTGATTAAAATGGGGTCGCAGAACTCAAACTTGATGTTAAACATTAAAAAAAAAGAAAAACAAATCAAAAACTTTTTTTATGTTTGTGTTTTGATAATATCCGAAGTTCCATACAAACCTTCGGATACCGTAAACTGGGGTGACATTGATAGCCCGGGGTGACTTTGATAGGTTTTTCAAATGCCCGTCAAATTCATAGCTCAACATTTTTGAGAATTTTGAGTATATTAGTACTAAGGGCTACCATTTTATCGAACATATGTGCAAAAATGTGACTGTTGTGTCAAAATTAGTGGCCAAATCAAATTTCTATCAATGTCACCCCGGGTTATCAATCTCACCCCAGTTTACGGTAGTCAAAATTTCGAATAAAAAATACTGCATTTTTTGAAAAAATCAAATTATCTTAATTTGCAATATGGATTATAATTTGAACATTTCTACACAAATTTTACATCTAACAAAAAAATCCATCTGAAACACGATTAATACTCAAAGGTTCTGACAAGGATAGTTTTGCATTTTGTTTTTGTTCATAAAATTCTTTATAAAACTATTGTCTGTCTAAACAAAACTTGATACACATATAGATTTTTTTTACCGAATTCGGTAGTTGAAAAATCGGTAGAGTTTAGATCGATAAACCATCTGTCAACAGGGCTGAGCTGTAGGTTAGTCGAGGTTAGTCGTCGACTAACAAGTTCTTTACAAAAAATGTCGGCCTCAGCAGGGCCCAAGAGAAACTTTGCATTTTGCAAATTTGCCAAGTTGCCGATTTGTGCTGCGCCTTCATGAAAAAGATAAAGCGCCCCCTCAGGAGGTCCCAGGGCGCCCAAAATGCTATTTCTTGCAAATTTCAAAAAAATGCCTAAGGGAGTCAAAATGAACAAAATTTTACCGAATTTCAGTTGTAATGTAATAATGAACTTCATGACCGAATTTCGGTCAGTTTTCACCGATTTCGGTCATTTTCAGTCTAGTCAGCAGTTGAAAATTCGGTAAAAAATCTAAGTTTATACATATTTATTTTTTTATATACTTTTTACTAAAACATGTTTGTATTCTCGAATTTATTAAAACATTTGATTGCAATTAAAAAAATATTATGGATATATTATAATTTCCAGATAGTATTTTTGTAAATCAAAACCCTGAGAAAAATGTAGAATATTTACTATATTGGACTTTTAAAATCAAATGGCAAACTGCACAGAAATACTCTGACGAAAAAAAACAAAGATAGAAAAAAATAAACCACCTTTAATTTTCCACTTCAGTTATCATTGAAAATTGAAACGATTCGTCCAATTTGTGTAAAAAAAGGTTTATTAGTGAATTTTGGGATCTCTAAAAAAAAATATTACCAGTCCATCTAATTATTCAAAATGGTTTCAAATATGTTTGAATTTAGTGTTTCTCAACTTCCGCCAATTTGCTTCTTATAGTGTTATTTTTTAAAATTTATTGTCCACCTGAACAAGTCATATAAAAAGAAAACAAGCATTTTAAAACATTTTTTCAAGCAAAATTTGCCTTTCTCACCTTACTGAAAAAAGGCTATAAAATCACTCGAAAAAATAACTTCTCAATTAGACCTCTTAGACCCACCTTCATGTATACCTATCGACTCAGAATCAAATTCTGAGCAAATGTATGTGTCAAAAAATTGTCACTCGATTATCTCGACATTGGCTGAACCGATTTTCTCCGTTTTGGCCTCATTCGATCCGTTTTTGGGTCCCATAAGTCGCAATTAAAAATTATGCAATTTAGATAAGTACTTCAAAAGTTATGCTATAATATGATTTTGACTAAAGTTCGGAAGATTGTAAAAAGGGTGGTTTTTGCAAGAAAACACGTCATGTTATGCATTATCAGAAAGGTATTTAAATGACATTGAAAAAAACATTGAAAATCTGCCAACCCTATCAAAAGTTATAAGCACTTAAGTGTTATTTATGCACTTTTTGGAGGCCTGATCTCAGACATTTTGATGAAAACGTTGTCCGGATCTCTTATGCGACCTATCGTTGGATAGGTAATCAATAGACCTTTTCAACGAGCACGAATTGGATTGGAGAACTGACTACCCTATCATAAGTTGTAAGCACATAAGTGCCCTGCAATATGAAGATCTGACTACCCAATCTAATGGTATGAATAATGAGTCAAATTGATAAAACACTGAAAAACACCGCCCTTTGTGTCCATTTTGGATAGCACCCTTGAAATGTGAGGAAGGTACCAACCACCTAAGGGTGGATTAAATAACGTTTTTAAAGTATTTTTCAATGCATGACAATTGCATTTAAGCCAAATTATAAAAATTGTTCACAAAAAACTTTTTTTTTCTTGTAAAATGTTTGGATAATTTTAATAAATTATTTAACAAAAATCAAAAAACTTGGCTTTCATAAGCTTTATTAAAGAAAATAATTAAATCATTAAAAACACCACATCGTTACCTGTTTTTGACTGATCCGGCCAGTAGCCCAGGTCACAGTTCCGGCAGTGCGTTGCGTTGTACAGTATCTGGTGCCTTTCGCAGGGGACACAAACCCAGCAGCACTGCTTCTCCGAGCCACCGGTTTGTAGATTCTGCAAAAGATATTCGAAATAAAAGAAAAAACGGAAAAATAAATACTTAAGGGGAAATTTATCCAACGAATTCCGCTGCTTCTGGCCCAATTATAGCTAGACCTTGATTTAAAATTCCATTCCCCACCGGTGGAGAGGTGGTCGGCAAGCTTATTACATACTATTCCTGAGATGGTGCACGAGTTCTTATTTTTTGTGTCTCATTAATTATACGTGTGACATCCGCCACCGTAAGACGAGTCACTAGAGTCGCGTCATCTTGGGGCGTGGGGAGATATCGCCGTTGAGAAAGTCATCATTTCTACTCGGGGAAAGCGTGTACAATTTCCCACAATTCATGTAGTCCTTTGCGATAGGGCAGAACGGTTAATATTTGATTTTTTGGCTTAAACGATTTTTAAAATTTTCACGAGGTACTCATATTTCTCAGCTTTGGTCATATTTATTTTTCATAAAAAAAATATATAATAAAACTATTTGTCTCCCCTAATGCGATACTGACTATATCCGCTGAGCAATATTTCACCATCTCACCATTTTATTCCGAGGTCCTGACTCAGTTTATGAATTAAGAAGGACGACATTCGCGCGTTCGCTGAGCTGGTTCAGTATGAAGAGAGTATGAAGCCTCTCGAGGAGAACTCACTGAGGATGCAAGAGGATATCTTCGCTGCCTACTTGTGGCTAGTTTTCAGGTACGTACTCTCCACGTCGCTCTCTCTGTGTGGTGGCAGTTGGAGTGATGAATTTTACCGCAAGTTTTCAAGAGGAGAGTGCTCTCGAGGGAAGGCTTTTTCAGCGGTGATTTGAGGAGCTGGGAAAGTTTGAGTGTCTACTGTGTTGGAGATTTTGAAATGTAGATTGCAACTATTTAATTAATAAATAAAGAGCTGGATTTGCAAGTATTGGAGTACTGACCCAACATAAAAGACTTTAGTCATTTTATATGCATAATATATTACAAATGTTTGATGAGGGCGAGTTGTGGCGCTATAACCATGGCAAATAATGTCCAGGGCATTCGTGGAAAAAAACAATGTTCCATCCCAGAGGGTCCCGGAGTGCCAAAACATCTTAGCATGGTGCTCCCAACGAATAAATCAAATTTCGGAGCTTATGGTGGTGTGTCCCCACGCTTCTTTCTCCCTGTAGATTCAGAACTCTCCGTGCTCAAACTCAACTCACTTCAACGAATCATGTCTCTGCGATATAACATTAATCAGTAGGCCTGGCCGCTTTTACGTCTGTGATGTTGTTGATTTAAAAAATGCATTATTTTTACTGTACTGACATTAGGATGTAACAAAATGGGTCAATTTTGCGGGCATTTCAGGGCATGATCCCCTAGGTGTATTGAGCCCGAATCCTTAATATGAGCTCGATTGGTTGTGACAGGACCTGGCGCTTTGACTTTAAAGCAGTCTTCCCAAAACGCACGCACGCCGTACACGCCGTACAAGTTTTCAGTGCAGATGAACCTCAAACACACCAGGCTACCATGTTCGAGTTCTCCCCGCACGGCGCACTCAAGTTTACACGCGGTGTAAACACGGGGTGCACACCTCGGGTACAACGCCGTGCGAGCGAAGAGCGTATAAAGAGACGAAAAATCTTACTGCTTCTCACTCTCTCTGTGGCAAACACTGTAGTGTGACTGCAGCGGAGAATGAAACACCACTTTACAGCAGAGGGAGCGTGAGGGAAATATTTTTGTCTCTTTTCTGCGTCGTCGGCCTGCACGGGGTTTGTACCCGAGGTGCAAGGTTCGGTTTAAACTTGAGGTTCGTGTACGGGTACAGCCTGTACACGGCAGAGTTTAGGTTTGCTTGTACGCGTGCACACGCGGTGCTGGTGTTTGACCGAATACAGAAAACAGAGAACGCGGTTGAACGCGGTGCACGGGGATCACTGCTTTAAAGTATACGGTGACGTTATAAATTCTATAATATTCTTATTATTTGACGAATCTTTTTGCACTCTACGGCAAAGTTGTTCCCTGGATCACGAACTATGAGCTCGCGAGGTTTTTGAAAAATGCAAAAATCGTTAAGGAGCTAAAACCTGGCAAAAACGAATACGCACCGATTTTACGGGTTAATCCCATTAAACTTCAAAGTCAAACGCCAGGTCCTGTCGCAAACAATCAAGCTTATATTACTGACATACTTTTCACAGCATGTTTTGCCTGAATACTTTTATTTGTATGATAGCGTCGGTTAGTTATTTTTCAAAGTTTTTGTCAAAATCGGCACGAAAAATCAGAAGGCCAAAAATATTGTGTTTTTTTAAACTACAAAATTTTTATGGAAATAGAAGTCTAATCAACTGAAAACCATTTGAAGCGCATTTTCTTGCATTAAAAATCATATTTGGAATGTTTCGACTCGATCAAAAATATTTTTAATTTTTATAAAATTCCGCAAAAAGATTTTTTTGACGAAAAATTAAATTTTCATCAAAACTGGGCTTGTGCAAAATGCATTTAAAAAAACTTTTTCTTCCAAATGTCGATACCATAGTTTGTAACTTATTTTTTTTAACTCAATAATTTACAAAGTTAATTATTTACATTATTTCAATATTTTATTAGTTACAATAATCATTTACATTATTCTACAAAGTTAAGTTCAGTGTTGGCTCGGGAATCAGGGGGAAAATATTTTATTTTTAAACAACTTCTAGATGTCAATTAAATTGGGGGGAGGTGTCCACGTGCTTCGATCCCGCCAGTTCATATGTATAGCCTTAGTGTTGTGTTCACTGTATTTGATATTTTGTGAACCACACCGTATGCTATACTCGACAGATATGGACTGGTTCCCGGCCGGGCTGATGGGTCTCGCAGCTGGCTAGTTGAACGTACCTGTTAGAACATCAAATCATGATGTTTTATCCTTTTGTTTCCTTAGTAACAGGAGAATAGTTATTCCAGCAAGGGAAGCAATAGTTTGATCCGTTCAGCTGTTGAAGCAATTGCTTTCGATTCAAACTTGTGCTGAACATTGTTGGACTACCTAGACTACTGATCAAAGGAAACAAACACGAGGGTACAAAGGGATAAGCTCCCCCCGGATGGGGCTAAATTGTGGAACGCTCCCAGTGAGTTTTACTGAACTGCTTTGGACATTTTAGGTAATAGTAGTATGAAAATAGTTAAAGCTCGGTATTAATTCACTGGGAGGTCGTGTGGAAATTCCCGTGCTTGTGAAGTTCTGTTTCTGCGTCACTGTTGTGTTAGCTTGTAACATGTTCGACATGACACTACAAACCAGGAGTGATTAGTTATGCGGCATTCTCCAAGTACGGGAACACGACGTAAATTAGACGACCCGAAGAAATAGTGAAAGTGATAGTGAAAGCAAAATAAATAAAGTGTCTATAAAGAATCATGAAGTGAAATTATTTATATTTAATATGATATTACACTTTACAGCTGAGTTGAAACTCACTATCAGAATCTAATTTTTTCTTGTGTTCTCTTTTGTTCTTTTCGTTCCAAACTGAATGAGCGAGCATCTGACTTACTACGCAGCCGCAGGATAACACCAGCTGTGATCAATACCACACCGACTGAACAGGATTGCTACCAAGCATGGTGTCCACGGCTATATGTCCAACCGAGAGACCTCCAAGGTCGCAGGGAAGTATTAATTAGTATCGCCTTTTTATGTTTGATCCTTTTGTTAATACAAATTCCTTTGCAGATACAAACCACTTTAAAAGTATGCCTAGCGGCCTGCTTTGATCTTTTGCTTATTCTGTCCGCTTTCTACCCCCAATGCGTCCTGCACGGAGAACCTGGGGTAACTTATGGTTGACCTGGGGAGCCCGAGGAATTATGCCGTAGGTGGCTCGTATAGTCTTACTCACCTATCCTCGCGGCAAGGTCTTCCGTAGGTCTACACCCGAACATGCGACGTGGGACTGCATGAATCTTCAGCTGCTGCCGGAAGGGTGTATTCCGAAATTACCGAACTTCTAGATGTCAATGAAATTAGACGTTAACACAGTTTCCTGCGTTAATAATCATTTTTTCAATTCCGTCGTGTAACTACTTACTTTTCCTGTCATTCTTGAACTACGATACAGCCTACTTTTCTGTCCAAAAATAACAGAATCGAATAGTAACCCTTTTCAAAACAAATGCTGAAAAGTTCTACTTTTCAGCACTGAAAAATGGATGCTGAAAAGTTGAACTTTTCAGCACTTGTTAGGAAAAGTTATACTTTTCAAAATTTTTCAACATTTTTACATTTGTCCTATAATTCCGGGCAAAGGGTGTTTATCGGAATTGCAAAAAAACATTGTATGGAACTCGTAGCAAAACTTGATTTTTTCATCACTCGTCGTATTTATCCAACTCAGTGAACCTCGTTGGATAAATGTACGACTCGTGCTGAAAAAATCCTCTTTTTGCAACTTGTTGCATAGACTACTATTTCAGCATAGTTGAAACAGTTTGAAAATATTTTTAAATATTGTTTGAAATCTAAGTTTTAACTTACTTGACTTAAATGTATTTTTTTTTTTGTCGAATAAAAAAAAATCTTCGAAAACAAAAACAAAAATAACCTTAAAAACTCAGTCATTATTCGTTACTCAACTGTACATTTTTTGACACATGCAATAAGGGTTATTTTTTAGCGTGTAATAATGTTTTACAATGTTGTAGAGTAAACAATCACATAAATTTTGATGTCTAAACATAAGGAAACGAAAAAACGAAGTTGACTTTGCTAGTACCAACCACTAGTGTCTTTCTTTTTATCTACAAGGACTTCGCCGCCCTGGGCTCCTAAGTGTATGAAAGTATGGCACGGAGCGACGGCGCCGAATACCCATATTTACACAAAGAATTTTTAGAGCGCCCGCCGCGGGATTCGAACCGGCAACCTCTGGATTGGAGTCCAGTGCGCGGTCCGATTGATCCACACGGGCGGGACACATAAGGAGTTTGCTCGTAATCATCACGAGTTATCGCGAAATCCCGAAAAAAAAGTTTTGAAGAAGTTACTTTTTTTTGTTTCTTATTGATTGTTGTTCGTGTCTGTCGTAGAGCGAGTTGTGGCGCTATAACCACGGCAAATAGTGTCCAGGGCATTTGTGGAAATACGATGTCCCATCCTCGAGCGTCCCGGAGCACCAAAACTGCTTAGCATGGTGGTTCCCAACGATTAATTGCCTAAATAAACAGGAACGTGAGCGGGGGATCCCCACGTTTCTTCCTCCCCTGTAGATTCAGAAATGTATTGCTGTTTGAACATTCGTGTTCAAACTCAATCCAATTCATCGAATCATCTTTGCGGTTAACTTTACGCAGTTGGCCTGGCCGCTTCGACGTTTGTGATGTTTCAATGCATGTTAATGCAATGGCGCACTGCAAATGTTGATAATGACAAGAAGATGCTAGGCGTCAATCAACCTAAGGCATTCTCCAGGATGCCCTCGAAAGACTGGCTGCGCTAGGGTTAGATTAGATTAGATTAGATTGTTGTTCGTGTCTGTCGCGGGTAACCTTGAACGGCTAGGATCAACGATGACCAACATTTTCAAAACTTTCAAAACTCTACAATATTGTAGAACGATGACCAACATTTTCAAAACTTTCAAAACTCTACTATATTGTAGAACATTGTAACACTCTAAAAAATAACACTGCAAAGTGACAAAAAACACGAAATTTTAAAATGAAATATTTTGTCTAAATGAAAAAAAAACCCTTCTGGGTTGTTGAACAATCGAAAAGTACATTAAATTTTCCATAAAATGACATGTGCCAAACAATTTTACAGTTGTGTAACGAAAAATGACAGAAATTCTGAAACTATTTGAAATTATTTTTGTATTTTTTTCGACAGATTTTTTTTTCGGAATTCTGAGAACGCCACCAAATTGGGCGTCCAATTTTACATAAATATTCCCTTTAACACCAAATAACCATATTATCACCATTTCAGACTGCAAATTGTTGAAAAACACGTATTTTTTCGCATGTTAAAAAATGGAAGGGCCATCTGTCACGGGATATCGAAAAATGAAGCTCGGATTCGTGATAACCCTCTACTGCCCAAATTTTTTTTTCGAAAATTTTAATTTTTCCCGTGTTCAGGAGGTCATTTTGAGCAACTTTTGTTGTACGAAAAACTTTACTTTTCTTGTTTTATGGTTTTCTTGTTTCATTTTTAGTATTTTAATTGGCATTTATCTTGTTAAGTTCATGTTTGTTTTTGGTAGTATTTTACCTATTCTACCACCTCCTATCATTACATTTTGCCTATCTAATTTTTTCATGTTTTTACAGTAACTTTTTAAATTTTTTGCTTGTTTTTCACATTTTCTGCTATAAACTGGCACCAATATCATTTAAATTGTAAAAAGATGCGTAGAAGCATAGTCTGGGAAACTAGATAAAATACTGCATACTTTTTTTTACTTAAAATATAGCCAAAGTTGACCCCTAAAAAAATTACATTTTTAAAAACATTGGCAAAGTCACATAAAACAAGTCAAACATCCAACCCATAAATTATCTAAAATTTTAAGAGTTCTTCTTTCCAATGCTTTTTAAAGATCAAAACTTGTTTGAAAAATGGACTTTTGCGATTTTTTAAATCGAAGCTCGTCTAATAAGGCGGGGTTGGGGTGTAGAGGTTTAAATGTTTCACGCAAACCGAAGAGAGTTCGGAGCAACTTTTCCGATTTCGTGTGAGTTGACGGTTAATTACCCTAAATCCTAATCGCACTTTTTATAATAAATTATATATTTTTTACATATAGTTAAAATACCGTAGTTGGCTTAAATACTCTTCATCTTTGTTGTACAACCATCAAAAAACTTCGAACTTCCACCGGAAATAAAACACAATTACTTCGCAAGAAACACGAAACAAGAGTGGGCGAAAAGTAATCACGCTGCATTTCTTCAACTACTTAGTTATGCAGTGCAGAAATATTGAGAAACGATCAACGTTTCTTCGCGAAAGCACAGCAGGAAATTGCATTTTGTTATTTTAAATTATGTTTCTTGACGGAACTTTACCGTTAGCAAGCCGGTTAATTATGAAACTGCATTTCCAACTGGTTGAAATTGTGCCCATTGAAGTGTGAAAAATTAACTTGTAGTTACATCTTTACTCACGACTTTGACGATTTTTTGAAGTTGCATCGCAAAAATGTACTTCAATTATAGTTTTAACAAATCTTTCTTGATGGATAATCATAATTTCCTCATAATCTAGCGAATACATCCTCATTACAAACTGCATCCGAAATATCCACTACACAATGAAAAGAACGTTTGTTGTTAGGGGGGGGGGGGAACCCCTCGACGATAACGGAGAAACAAGATAATTAAATCATTTGCATATTTAAAGCCAACCGTGCTTTTTTCATACACATCCGTCCCATTGTGGTTGTGGCTTCTTCATAGTTCCCTGCCTTCTTTATTCCCAGCTCATCATTTTGTCACATTGTACTAGATATTACACGGTATAGTAAAATACTCCCTTACCCCTGATTACGGGGTCAATTTGGACCAGATTTAGTTCTTTTTGGAAATGTGAGATTTTTAAACTTTTAAATTAATCAGACAATTTGAAAAGCTGCGTTTTAGTCAAACTTCAGACTTTAGTTGTCCATTTCAACCCGCTTTCCCCTCTAATTTACCATTCGTGCTCCCTGCTCGTAATAAACCATTCATCGTCAGTCAACACACATTTTCCACACATCACATAACACACACGGGGAACGGAAGGTGGTGACAAGGAATTTTCCCGTCCCCCTTGTGAGTCATAAAAGGCTCAAGTCCTTCCTTCCCCTATGGGGACGCAGGTGGCAGCATCAGTCAACCGCGCCGCGCCGAGTAATTAAGCAGCTGCACACCGAGCGGAATAGTTTTTAATTTGTTTACCACCACCACCCCCACGACGTGTGTCGCCACGGTAAGATTTTACCCACTTTTTTGCGCAAGTGAAGCTTCTTTTTAATTGAGTAGAAAAGATCCCACTTTAGTGGCAAATTCTCATATATTTTACCTTGTAAAATCCGGGCAGACACGGCTTGGAGCACACCGATTCGACGGGACCGGTCGACGACTCCTGCAGGTCGCGGAAAAAGTTTAGCGACCCGTTGTTCCACTCGCCAACCTGGACGTAGTCGTAGGTGCCGTCCTCCAGCAGCTGGTAGTTCATGATGTCGTATCTACGCGAGGGATGAGGAAAGGTTTGATAAGTTACATTAATAATAAATTATTTACATGAATTCGATCACTGTTTTGATGGAAATGACATCCGAAATTTCTTCATTTATCTTTGTAGTTAATAGCAAACTTGAACAATTTGACAACACTTTCCTGAAGTCTCGTAACAAAAGTAAAGATTTAAGTTTTTTAACATCTTGTGTGAGCAATTCTCTACGGAATCGGCTGATGTTATGATTTTTTTTTTTTTGTTTATTTGGCTCAATCTTTGCAGGGGCCTTCCTTATGACCAAAAAAGCCATTTTGTGTCGTCATTGTTGGTTCACCCATACAATTTTGGCAGGTGTCCATACAAAAATATTATGCAAATATTAGCAAATCCGTATATTTTGAAGAAATTTTCTGATCAATTTGGTGTATTCGGCAAAGTTGCCCAGTTAGAATTTTTGCTCGAGCCTCGAGTCGATTTAGGTTTGAACTCGAGCCAGGTCGAGGCGAGACTCGAGCCAAAATTCTCGCTGGGTGTATGTATTTATGAGGACAATTCTGAAAAATAGGTACAAGGAAAAAAATATTTCAACTTTTTTCACAAAAAATATTTTTTTCAAAATCCATGTTCAGAATTTTAAGTTTTTTTAATTTGTTTCAGGGGAAATCCGCAATTATTGAGCCATGAAGAAGTACGGAAACAAAATTTGGAGAACTTGAAATTGTTAGTTAAAAACAAACTTTAAGCGGCCATATTATCAAACTTGCTCGTACTTCTCTATGGCTCAAAAGTTGTGGATTTTTGTCCCCTAAAACATATAAAAAAAATTAATAAGTACACAAATTCAGGAAAACAGAACATTTAAAAAGTCGACAATTTATGTCATGAACTTATATTTCATGGTCGTCAATAGCTACAACTTTGCCGGAGACATCAAATCGATCAGAAAATTCCTTCAAGATACATATTTTCGAATATTTACGTACCTTTTTTGTATGGGCAGCTGCCAAAATTGTATGGAGACTTGTACGGGTGAACTAATGACAAAAAAATGGCTCCTTTGGTCATAATGAAGGTATCCACATGGTTTAAGCTAAATCAAACAATACAAATAAAATCCATTTTCGGAATCCGGGGAGAATGGCTTGTGTGCCTTTTGCAGAGTTGTGAAATTCTAAAATAGGTGTTTTATAAATATAAAAAAATAACTTGTTAAAAAATTAAACAAATCCTACAAAGCTGAAAAACTACATATATTTCAAAATGTTAAGAAAAATCCTAGGTTAAAAGTATAAAAATAAAAAAAACACAATTCGAAAAATTCGTTCGTTCAAATTTAATGGTAGGGGAAAGTGGGGCAAGTGTAACAAGCTAAGGAAATGCTCGTTATAACCCATTAAAAACGTTAAAAAATCTGTCGGATTTTTTGACATAGGAGCAATTCTCTACAAAACCGGCCGATTTCGACCATTTTTATTTTTTGTATTTTTTGATTTGGCTCAAACTTTGTGGGGGCCTTCCCTATGACCAAAGAAGCCATTTTGCATCATTAGTTTGTCCATATAAATTTCCATACAAATTTGGCAGCTGTTCATACAAAAATGGTACGTAAATATTCGAAAATCTGTAACTTTTGAAGGAATTTTTTGATCAATTTGGTGTCTTCGGCAAAGTTGTAGGTATTGTTAAGGACTATTTAGAAAAAAATAGGTACACGGAAAAAAAAATTCCCGATTTTTTTATTAACTTTTTTTTCACAAAAACTCAAATTCCCAAAATACGTATTTTTTGATTTTCGAGATTTTTTGATATGTTTTAGGGGACAAAAATCCGCAACTTTTGAGCTATAGAGAAACATGGTCAAAAAATCTGCCGCCGAGTTATGATTTTTTGAAAAACTGGTGATTTTTGGAAAAAATCGAAATTTCATACATAACAATTTTTTGACCTCATTTTTTTATGCAAAATTGAATTTGCAATCGAAAATTACTTTACAGATTTTTTGATAAAGGGCCCCGTTTTCAAGATATAGCCACCGAAAGTTTGATTTCAGCGAAATATTTGCAGTTTTTCGAGTTTTAAAAATAGTGACTGTAGGAATCTAACCCTGGTCAACACTGGCTGACAGATCAACTATGGTTGACGTCTAGAGATGAGATGGATGAGTGAGTCAATATCAGAGTGTAACGCGGTCAAGCACGCGAGTGGTGGCGGCAATAAAGATAATTATTAGCCGCCAGTAATGTCTTTTATTTATTGATCCCTCTGGGCCAAATGTCTACATTGGCGACGAGGAGAAAAATGTAGTGAAAGTGCAAGTGGAAGTGTCTCAGGGAATCCTAAAGAAAGGTAACTTTTTGGTGTGAAAAGGCGGAGGAAGAGGAAGTATCAAACCAACCGTTTGTAAGTATGTGTGCCTTGTATTTTGGAGATTGTGAAAGGTTCTGTATGTGTAAATCTGTATGTAGGTCTGTATGTGTGAACAAGGGAGCGGATGTAGCTCAACGAAAAAAAATAAAACAAAATGTGCGTTTGTTTACGTGGTTGCACGGTCATTGAGTGTCAGTTAGGCTCTGCTGGAATGTAAGCTTTTGTACCTAGTTTTGGGTAACAATAACAAACGGCCTCCCAGTCGCGACGTTCTAGCAGGATTCTGGCAGAACCAGCTCAACTAGAATATTTCGTGACTGGGCTGTAGGTTATTTGAATAGGGCTGCCAGGCAGGTTGACAAGTTGCGCAGATACTTTAGTTTATTTCTGGGGAACATTTGGTAGTTGGCCGGTGGTTTCAGATAGAAAATGTTTCTACTGGTGCATTTGTTTAGAAGTTGGTTTAGCACGGGCGCTGCACTTAGTTCGACATTCAATTCTAGTTCGATCAAATAATATTATGTAAACGATTTGACAGTAACCGGTGCAAACTTGAACGAACGTAACATATGTGAAAATTCTAAGAGGAAGGCATAATTATTTTGCGTTTGAAACACGTTGTGGTCCTTGTTTTGGAGTGGTGTGGTATTCGGGTGATTTAAACCTGGAAAAGTGAGGATGGCTTATGGCTTAGTGCCGTGGGATGGCTTAGTGCCGGTGGGATGGCTTAGTGCCGATAGGATGGCTTAGTGCCGGTGGGTGGCTTAGTGCCGGAGGTTGGCTTAGTGCCGGTGGGATGGCTTAGTGCCGGTGGGATGGCTTAGTGCCGGTGGGATGGCTTAGTGCCGATAGGATGGCTTAGTGCCGGTGGGTGGCTTAGTGCCGGAGGTTGGCTTAGTGCCGTGGGATGGCTTAGTGCCGATGGGTGGCTTAGTGCCGATAGGATGGCTTAGTGCCGGTGGGTGGCTTAGTGCCGGAGGTTGGCTTAGTGCCGGTGGGTGGCTTAGTGCCGGTGGGTGGCTTAGTGCCGGAGTTTGGCTTAGTGCCGTGGGATGGCTTAGAGCCGATGGGTGGCTAAGTGCCGGTGAGGTGGCTTGTAGATGTTCGCGCATGCCTGGCGGAGAGATGGCTCGTGAATATCTGCTGTAAGGCCTGTGGGAGAAGAGCCTTGTGATTGTCCACTCATGCCTGGTGGAGAGATGGCTTGTGGATGATTACATGGAAGCCTGGTGAAGAGGAGGCTGGTGGATGTTCACTCATGCCTGGCGGAGAGATGGCTCGTGAATATCTGCTGTAAGGCCTGGGGGAGAAGAGGCTTGTGATTGTCCACTAATGCCTGGTGGAGAGATGGCTTGTGGATGATTACATGGAAGCCTGGTGAAGAAGAGGCTGGTGGATGTTCACTTATGCCTGGCGGAGAGATGGCTCGTGAATATCTGCTGTAAGGCCTGTGGGAGAAGAGCCTTGTGATTGTCCACTCATGCCTGGTGGAGAGATGGCTTGTGGATGATTACATGGAAGCCTGGTGAAGAGGAGGCTGGTGGATGTTCACTCATGCCTGGCGGAGAGATGGCTCGTGAATATCTGCTGTAAGGCCTGGGGGAGAAGAGGCTTGTGATTGTCCACTCATGCCTGGGGGAGAGATGGCTAGCGGATAATTACACGGAAGCATGATGATGAGGTGGCTTCTGGATTTTCTACGCTAGGCAGATAGATGGCTTGTTAATATTTAGGCCTGGGGTAGGGGCTGCAGGTTTGTGTATGATCATCGAAAGAAGAAGTTAGAAATATTTATTATTCGTCAACATTGTAACATTGTCGTAAGTAACAGTTACGGTTAAAGTTAGGAATTCAAGGTACAAACTACAAGGATATTTTTAAGGAAGTTCAGGAGTGCCATTAGGGATCATTTATGCACATGTTAACAGTTGAAACGATTGAAAAGTAACAGGAAATTTTAGGGTATTTGGGAATTCGTTTGGGTGCAGGCGTGGCCGAATGGTTACGCTGTTCGCGTTGTAAGCGGATGATCAGGGGTTCGTTGCTCTTCTTCTAATGCTTTCCATTCGGATGGGGAGTAAAACGTTGGTCTTCGCCCTTAGTTGTTGTTAGGCCGTGGAGTCATTCCAGACGTAGAAGTCGTCTCCCTGGTATACGAACAAACAACACACCAAACCAAACCTGCTCCGGTAGAGTCGCTTGTCGGCGGCTGGACTCGCAATTCAAAGGTAGTCAGATCGAATCCGTGGGTGAAGGAGTAAAAAGAGGTTTGGGTGCTCTCTCCATTCAAGCCTTCAGACTTCTAGGTGCGAGCAGAAACTTACAATAGGGGCCATAAAAGATCTGGGAACGTTAAAGTGGAAGGTTTGTTTTGCTGGTTGTTTTAATTCGTTAAGATTATGTACTCATCAAACGTATACAAGAGGCAAGATATTGTGTTCTAATAATGTAGAAGTTGTAAAGCCAAACTTTAACCCGCTCTAAAATACTATAACACAATCAGTGATTAAACCTACAAAATACCTTTTTTTTATTACTGAGTTTCATTAGCAACAGGTCACAGGAGGAGGAGGTTCTGCAAGCACACGTAGTTCGTTCGGAGAGGTCTTACTGCGTTAGGCCGAATTCCGCGTGAACAACACACAGAGGAGAAAAATGAACCACGAGCTAGTGCAGCTCAACGGCAAACCGGGTTTTCAGAGAGTCACCTGGGTCGTGCGCATGGCAAGAGAGCCAGGCGGGCGGGGTGCCGAACTAGACGGAGTGTGTGCGGCTCGGAGCCGAGTTGGCTGGCGGCTCACCTGGAGACTGCTGATGAGCTAAGGGATGTCCTTAAGATTTGAAGGAGGATGGTTGCAAGATAGGGTTCTGTTTGGGGGTGCGAAGTTGTCTGCGTATTCCAGAATTGTCAGGTTGACGGACCCAATTCCGCTATAATTTGATTGTAGAAATAGTTAGGTGTTGCTGTAAGTAATTTTGTAGACGCTGCTTTATGAGGTTGATTAAATGCTTGAGAATGTGTGACAGGAGTAATGATGCAGGGGGCTCTGATTGATAGGCACCGTGAAATTGTTAATAATCGGTAACTCCATAAGACAAGGAATGAGAAATAGCTTATATTCAATTCATGTTTATTATTTGTACTTATCATAATACATTTTGCTTAACTAATTACAAAATGCAGAGTTTTGGAGATACTTACAGCTACAAAATAATCCAGATACAATCATTGGACGAAATAAGTTCAGTAATTTCAATCAATTAAGCGAGAGCAGATAAAACTGTTTAAAACAACTGTTACTTTTGCTAGGGGAGAAGAAAAAGGATAGGAAAGCTTTAGTTTATATCACAGCAAATTTGTCAGTTCGTTACTGAAGGCTAAGACTTTAACACGGTGTATGAGCTTGCACCTATGCAGGGCAGAGGTACTTCCCCATCAGCTCTTGCAGCGCAAAGAACTGCTCCAGCTTGTTTCGGCAAATAACTTATTTGAGCGACTGTTAATGTTTTAAGATATAGAATTGTGAAACGATAGTTGAGGATTATCTTTATTCATTCAAATCTACCGGACTCAAAACAAAGGAAAAAAAACAAGTCATTTTCAGAAAGAGGCTGAAGCAAGGGTCTTATAAAATCCAATATTATTTGCATTGTGTCCATAAAAAAATACTATCTGGAAAAATGCTGCGTACAAGATTTTAGACCCATTAATTTATTGAGTGAATTTGCTCAAATTATAGGAAAATAGGGAAACGCTTAGCATTCTATTAACTTTAAATTAAATTGTTTTAAGTGAAGGAGGAGGTAGTACTGGATCGATAGGATAGCGGTTAACGGTAGGGAGTATGAATTTACAATTACAAGATTAATAAATGTGACGGAGCAACAATTAAATTGAACAACTAAGAAAGGAGAGTGAAAGGACAAAACTTCATTGAGTGAAATGGCTTAGTTCAAAGTTCAAAGGACGTGACAAGAAATTATACTGTAAACATTAGCCTGTCCCATTTTGAGGTCATGTCGAGGAATTTCAGGTGCTCACTTCTTAAATGATAGATTATGATGTTAGGAACAATGTTTTCTTAGACAAGAAAAAATAATAAAATACTTTCTCGCACCCCCTAGTCAATTTACTGAAAAAAGTCACTTTTTTGAACAAATTTTCTTAAATCGCTTGGAATCAATACAAAAACTGTTTCGATCAGGTGTGTATTATCTTCAAACGATAGGTTTTTGTCCATAGATTAAGATGCACTATCAATATTGGACCAAAATTTAAGTTTTTGGACTCTCCCAGGCGGATTTGTGTCGAAAAAATCGAATTTTTTCGAAACTTTTTTCAGAAATGTTCATTTAATTTAGGGTAGCCTATTTTTCTTAGTAAAACCAATACATGCAGCTTGTAGGAAATTTCATGGCGAACATTTTTCCCTCTGAGAAAATGCAATTTCGACACTCCAGAGCCGAGATATTTGAGTTTTAGTGAGGAAAAAAGTGCCAATTTTCAAAATTTCTCAGAATTCAGAAGCAAGGCCTACTAATTACACGATGTAGCAAGCATATGTCTCAAAGGTCAAGGTATGCTTTTTTAAAGTAATTTTGGCCGCTGAATCCGAATCTGAAATCAAATTTCGTGTAAACAGTGATGTTTTCGAGCTACACCCTTTTAGAATGTTATTTGCGTGTTTAAGAGGCAGTTTTTGTAATTATTGATCGGTTTGTTCTAGAGGTCGTATCGAGGTGCTCCGATTTGGAAGAAACTTTCAGCGTTTGTTTGTCTATACATGAGATGAACTCATGCCAAATATGAGCCAACACAATGTAAGTGGACCTCAGTACCCGGGGAGGAAGGGCAAACTTACGATAATCTGATAAACCACCGCGCGGCGAGTTGGTGCAGAATTTAATACCTCCATCCCCTTAGTTCAACCAGGAACTCGTGTTTGTTGTGCATGATGATGAACTTGGCGTTTGTTGTTGATGCAACGAACTTTCACCGGCATCTGAAATATGAAGGGTCCACGAGGTTTAAAACTGAAGCGCGGGAAAACACTTCCCTTTGTCGTAGAGGGCTCATATTTGGCATGAGTTCATCTCATGTATAGACAAACAAACGCTGAAAGTTTCATCCAAATCAGAGCACTTCGATACGACCTCTAAAGCAAACCGAGCAATATTTACAAAAACTGCCTCTTAAACACGCAAATAACATTCCAAAAGGGTGTAGCTCCAAAACATCACTGTTTACACGAAATTTGATTTCAGATTCGGATTCAGCGGCCAAAATTACTTTAAAAAAGCATACTTTGACCTTTGAGACATATGCTTGCTACATCGTGTAATTAGTAGGCCTTGCTTCTGAATTCTGAGAAATTTTGAAAATTGGCACTTTTTTCCTCACTAAAACTCAAATATCTCGGCTCTAGAGTGCCGAAATTGCATTTTCTCAGAGGGAAAAATGTTCGCCATGAAATTTCCTACAAGCTGCATGTATTGGTTTTACTGGGAAAAATAGGCTACCCTAAATTAAATGAACATTTCTGAAAAAAGTTTCGAAAAAATGCGATTTTTTCGACACAAATCCGCCTGGGAAAGTCCAAAAACTTAAATTTTGGTCCAATATTGATAGTGCATCTTAATCTATGGACAAAAACCTATCGTTTGAAGATAATACACACCTGATCGAAACAGTTTTTGTATTGATTCCAAGCGATTTAAGAAAATTTGTTCAAAAAAGTGACTTTTTTCAGTAAATCGACTAGGGGGTGCGAGAAAGTATTTTATTATTTTTTCTTGTCTAAGAAAACATTGTTCCTAACATCATAATCTATCATTTAAGAAGTGAGCACCTGAAATTCCTCGACATGACCTCAAAATGGGACAGGCTAGTAAACATAAATGCTCGTTTGATTCAGCAAAAGATATAAGATTATAATACTATTGTTATTAACAAATACTAAATTAAAAGTAAATCCACTCGTGTGTTAAGATCAGGACAATTATGAGGACAATCTAGTTTGCTAAACTGTTAAATTATCAATTGTAAAGTATCTATCATTTTCAAGGAAGAGAGGGATGTAGGAATCTAACCCTGGTCAACACTGGCTGACAGATCAACTATGGTTGACGTCTAGAGATGAGATGGATGAGTGAGTCAATATCAGAGTGTAACGCGGTCAAGCACGCGAGTGGTGGCGGCAATAAAGATAATTATTAGCCGCCAGTAATGTCTTTTATTTATTGATCCCTCTGGCCAAATGTCTACAGTGACCATGAGTGACCATTTCTAAAAATATTTTTTTTGAAAAGTTCAGAAAATTTGCTATAAAATTGTCTAAGAGACATCGAAGATTGTACCTCGGGTTGCTGAGATACAGCGGCTTAAAGAAAAAGAAACAAGAAAATTGAAATTTTCTAATTCTCACCCAAACAACCCTCAATTTTCTAATGTCAATATCTCAGCAACTAATGGTCCGATTTTCAATGTTAGTACATGAAACATTCGTGAAATTTTCCGATCTTTTCGAAAAAAATATTTTGAAAATTTTTAAATCAATACTAGCATTTTAAATGGGCATAATATTCAATGTTCGGCCCTTTTAAAATGTTAGTCTTGATTTAATTTTTTTCAAAATATTTTTTTCGAAAAGATCGAAAAATTTCATGAATGTTTCATGTATTAACATTGAAAATTGAACCATTAATTGCTGAGATATCGTCATTAGAAAATGGTGGGCTGTTTGGGTGAGACTTAGAAAACTTCAATTTTCGTGATTCTTTTTC
The DNA here is from genome assembly GCF_016801865.2 of Culex pipiens pallens. Classification (NCBI taxonomy): domain Eukaryota; kingdom Metazoa; phylum Arthropoda; class Insecta; order Diptera; family Culicidae; genus Culex; species Culex pipiens. The sequence continues at coordinate 42,000,418 of NC_068937.1, read as the reverse complement.
TTTAAGCCGCTGTATCTCAACAACCAGAGGTCCAATCTTCAATGTCTCTTAGACAATTTTATAGCAAATTTTCTGAACTTTTCAAAAAAAATATTTTTAGAAATGGTCACTCATGGTCACTATTTTTAAAAATCGAAAAACTGCAAATATTTCGCTGAAATCAAACTTTCGGTGGCTATATCTTGAAAACGGGGCCCTTTATCAAAAAATCTGTAAAGTAATTTTCGATTGAAAATTCAATTTTGCATAAAAAAATGAGGTCAAAAAAATTTTATGTATGAAATTTCGATTTTTTCCAAAAATCACCAGTTTTTCAAAAAATCATAACTCGGCGGCAGATTTTTTGACCATGTTTCTCTATAGCTCAAAAGTTGTGGATTTTTGTCCCCTAAAACATATCAAAAAATCTCGAAAATCAAAAAATACGTATTTTGGGAATTTGAGTTTTTGTTAAAAAAAAGTTAATAAAAAAATCGGGAAATTTTTTTTTCCGTGTACCTATTTTTTTCTAAATAGTCCTTAACAATACCTACAACTTTGCCGAAGACACCAAATTGATCAAAAAATTCCTTCAAAAGTTACAGATTTTCGAATATTTACGTACCATTTTTGTATGAACAGCTGCCAAATTTGTATGGAAATTTATATAGACAAACTAATGATGCAAAATGGCTTCTTTGGTCATAGAGAAGGCCCCCACAAAGTTTGAGCCAAATCAAAAAATACAAATAAAATCCATTTCCGGTTTTGGTAGAGAATTGCTCATAGGACTATGTCTTTACTTACTATACTGGGGGGGGCAGTTCAAAATTTCGATCCCAAGCGTCACATTTGGCGAACGTTATTTCAAACGGTAATATCTTCATCCAGACACATTAGAATTACATAATTTTTGGACCATTCGATTCGGAAAACCTTCAGCAATTTTCTATAAAAATTTCAGTATTGGCAGAATAGCTTTTGAGGGGAGAACCGCCGCAGCAGAACTGGTCGTCAACGATCGTGAAAAGAGGGGAAGTAATAGCGAAGTAGAAGTATAAAAATGCGTTCTACCCTTTCCACTCCACTTAGTTGCCACCGAGATGCTTGTTAGTCGGGTCGGCTCATAATATCTGAGCCGCAGACGGGTGAAGCAGCAGCAGCAGGGAGAGAGAGAGCCCTAGCAACGCAAATTCTCTCTTCCGGAGAAGGATTTCTTCTGAAAAATTACCTTTATTTTCTAGAGAGAGAGAGAGAGAGAGAGAGAGAGAGAGAGAGAGAGAGAGAGAGAGAGAATCGGAGAGCAGCACCGAAGAGGGCAAATTGTGTGCGAATTGCGAATGCCGTAGAATGACACACCAAATGCCGTAGGATGGCAGATTCAAGAAAATTGCCAAATGCGCGTTCACACACACATACACACACACTCCCGTTTCATGGTACACGCTGATTGGGTTCGATGCGTCGAGTTTCCCTTCCACGGATGTTCGATTGATGTATCTAAATTCGTCACCTGAAAAGGCCATCAAAGACTGCGACCAACTACAGATACACCCGGGGACGAGCAAAACCGCCAGCGGAGGCAACTTTTAGGCAGTGGGGTAAAATCGCTTAACCTAGTAGACTGTGTGAAAATTGTTGTACCCCTATTGTATGGGTTAGTACAACGAATCTACTACGAGCTCGTGTAATTGGTCACGGCCCCGGGATGCACAGCCGGGTCAGTCAGGAAGCTTCCCCCAATTCGTTCGAAGATTTCGTTTACGCCAGTGGTGGCCAAAACCTGGAGTGGCCGGTGCCCTCAAAGAAGGTTCCCCCGGGGCCCGGGGGACATTTATAGAACCATACGAGTTTTGGCAATATGGGTATCAAAATTCATGGTTTTTGATACTGAACATGAAAATGGCCATTTCGACAGTAGTGGCCATAACCTGTACTGGCTGGTGCCCTCGAAGCAGGTTCTCCCGGGGCTCAAGGGACATTTACAGAACCAAACGAGTTGTGGCAATATGGGTATCAAAATTCATGGTTTTTGATACTGAACATGAAAATTGACATTTCGACAGTAGTGGCCACAACCTGGAGTGGCCGGTGCCCTCATGGAAAGTTCACCTTGGGGGAACATTTAGGACAATTTTGCCGACAAATCTATGAAACAAAATACAATAATCTTATCCCAGATTTCACTAGCAATCCAAAAACTCATTAAAAATGTTTGGTCCTATGTCTTTCGGTTATGTCTCTGACATACCATCTTGAATTTTTTTATAATCTTCTTATTTCAGGTCTTGACTAAGACTTTGATAAAACAAGTTTTAAAAAAAAATCCTGTTTTTTAATGTAAAAAATTGATTTTAAAATTTTTGATTTTCCGTATGTTCTACTCAACTAGTGGGGCAGACGAACAACCCTTTGGGGCAAGAGTAATAATGCATGAAACAACATGTTAATTTGCTAACAATTGAACTGTTATCACTTAGATACATCAGATTAGAATGTATTTGAAACTTTTCTTTAATTTTTAGATTAAATAAAAATATTTTACTAAAACTTGATCGTTTTTGCGAAAAAAAAAATATTACTTAGATGATGAATACTAAATTTTCATAATATCACTTTATTTTGTTTGGACAATTTTGTTTAACAATTGTTTATCAGTTTTTAAGTACTTTTAAGTATTTATTTCTCAATAAAATATGTTGTTGCAGCAATTCGTATTTTTTCCATACTAAAAATCCATATGGTACACTTGCCCCACCTGAACAAGATTTTTTAGAAGCTCTCAACAAAAATAACCAAAAGTTAAATCATACTTTGTAATAGGTGCAAGTCATTGGTAGGGACACTACTGATCTAGGAAAAACAGCATTTTGATAAAATGAGCCTTAAAACGAACCCTAGGTCTTATTTTGTACTTTCCAAATATTATAAGAAAACAAAGGCTTTGAAAAAAAATTATTCAATCTTATGCCCCGTGGTGTTTACGTCGTTTTGGCGGTTATGTGGTAGTAGAATCAGCTAATTGCATTGCTAGCAACAAATCCTCATACTGGAAATAATCAAAATTGTAAAAAAATACGCCGTACGAGCGATTGTTCCTCTTGCCCCAAATGGTCGTCTTGCCCCACCTTCCCCTAAAACATATTTCATTTAAAATGTTAAAACTTTTGATTCATGTTTCGTATTTGATTTAATATGCATTCCTAATCGAGTTGTAGGCGAAATTCTGACATTTTATCAATTTACCAAAAATGTATATAAATTTTGTCAAAAACTAAACCATACTTAGCAACCTTAGTAATGGTACATTCAACGTAAAAAATCTGCATAAATTAAATCCGATTTTAACAAGAGGGTAATTATCTACCAACTCACACGAAATCGGGAAAAGTTGCCCCGTCCCCTCTTTGATTTGCGTCAACTTAGTCTAAAGGGTAACTTTTGTCCCTGATCACGAATCCGAGGAGCGTTTTCTGATATCTCATTACGGAGGGGCGGTACGACCCTAGAAATTTGGTGTCAAAGGGACTTTTATGTAAAAGTACATTGAATTTCCCTTAAAATGACATGTTCCATTTTTTTTACGGTTGAGTATCGAAAAATGGCAGAGTTTTTAAAACTTTTCTTCATGATAAAAAATTCGTTTTTCGGGATTCTGAGTACGCCATTAAAGCGGGAGTCCAATTTTACATAAAAGTCGCTTTGACACCAAATTTCCATCTCATCACCATTTCAGGCTGCAAATTATTGAAAAACATGTCTTTTTTCCCATGTTCAAAAATTGAAAGGGTCGTACCGTCCCTCCGTCACGAGATATCCTAAATCGGACCTCAGATTCGTGATAATGGACAAAACTACCCCTTAGGACAAAGTTGCATCGTATCAAAAAGTAGTCAAAGACAAACTTGTAGGAAATTTGACGGGATTTCGGAAAAAAATACCATGAAAAAAAAACACGTCACTTCAATGAGATTTATTGATTTATGAGTTTGAAAGTTACGTTTAATGGTGATGTCATGATTTTTTTTCGTTCGATTTTTTGAGGAAATAGCCTAAGATGTTACAAAAAGACTCACGAAAAATGCAGGTTGGTATGTCTCTCCTAAAAAAAATACATAATCATTAACTAAACCTGTTTTTAGAAAAATGGGGGTTTGGCCATTTTTGTACAATTTCTATATGACAAACAGGAATTTGTAAGAGCTTTCCAGTAAAAATATTTACGAGACTGAAAAATCAACTCTGTCAAATAGAAATGGCCAAAAACCACCAAAAATCACATGACATCACTTTTAAATTTAATTTTTAATTTAAATCGAAAAACCTCATAGAAGTGACGTGTATTTTTCTTTCAGTGTATTTTTTCAGAAAGCCCGTCAAATTGCCTACAAGTTTGTCTTTGATCACTTTTTGATACGCTGCAACAACGGTTATGTGTGTGTGCAACCAACCAAACGGGACCACGCGGCCGCTTCTTACAAATTGAGTTGTCTCCATGTATTTTTAGATCTACATTCTATACATGCAAATAACTCGCATAGGCATTTGGAAGGTGTTAGCTCTGCCGAGCTTCGGTGACCCATTTCTACGCTGGCTATCCGAGCGCGAGGTACTTCTGCTTTATCGACAAGCCCCGCCCTGAAGAACGTTTGCACCAATCGGGTTCAAACGTTATTTAGAACTTCCGAACCCTTGTCAAATGGACAAGGACCCAGCGCGTATATAGTTGGTAGTAATAGTATTCCTAATTCCAATTATAGCTCACCAAGTCGCGATGGCCTAGTGGTTAGCATTTTTGCTAACCAATCCAAAGGACGGGGGATCGAACCCCAACTCGAGCGACTTTGATTTTTCGATCATGTTCAGAGTTTCAAGATTTATATTTCCTATACTTTCTCGTTGGGAGCAGATGGGAATCGAACCCAGGATCATTCGCTTACAAAGCGAACACCGTAACCAGTCAGCCACGTCCGCTCCTACGATGCAACAACGGTTATACAGCAATATTTAAATTACGAAGTACAAAAATATTTAAAACACTAACGCCCTTCTCAAATGTCATTCTCGAGTACAACTGACTCCATATACATAAAAATGGCTTATATAAGCCTAGGATAACACGCTACAAAGTTCATTGAAACCGGAGAACGTAGGTTACAAAATTACCAGAAAAAAATCTGTTTTGAGCTGGAATTGCCCTATATTGTTTGGGGACTCAGACCTTTATGTATAATTTCTTTATGCTAAAATCAAGCCCCACCACAGAGCACGATTGATCTGGCTAGATTTGTTATGCACATATTTCAAATTACCTGCTCAATTTTATCTGTACACGAACGGATTCAATTATCCATCCAGGCCGCATTGCATGGTCCGAGCAGCAGAGGCGGCCCAAACTGCCCGGAATACTTTCCCTCAGCCTACGATTATTATGCAACTGAATGCAAATTACATCTGCATACAGCCAGCTAGCCAATGCCGCTCAAGAACAATCGTAACAACAACTTCCATAGAACTTGTTCTGGTGAGGTAATTGATCAACACCAACTGCAACTGACCAACCCAACCCGCATGGGAGAGGTCTATTTCAGGTGAAGAACACGTGTTTGAAAGGCAATCACTCAACGGCAATTCCACAGTTCCCAAATCAAAGCTATGTGGTAAATCAATCACTCTTGCCGGAGAACGAGCCAGTAGAAAAGAAACAACCGAAAGCTTCCGACAAGGATTCAAAATCCACATCAGTCAGACCCCAACCAACCAATTGGTGATGGTGAACGATGGAAGGAGCGTTCATTTTTCATAACCACCTCCATCAGATGGAGAAAGCATAACGCATAACAGCATCGAATGCACTGGATTGCGGGATTCGGCACTGCACACATATATTCGATTTGAGGTTGGTAGGAGAAAAAAACTTATCAAGAGCTATTTTTGCGTCTCGGAAAGTGCTCGTTTTAAACTCGTTTTATGAGTCTGGGCCGCAAAACCCAAACCGCATCTCAAATATATTTAAGAGGAAAAAATAGGAAAGGGAATGCTGGAAGAATCCTCCTACTTTACAGCATAATTTGAGCATGACAAAAATGTTGGGCAGTTGAACTGAGGCAAAAGTTATAAATTATATCGTTTAATAAACTTTGTTCTAAATTTTCAATGCATCGATTTATTTACTAAACCCCGGTCAGACGGTAATAACAAAATTCATGCCATTTCAATAACAAATACTGTTAAAATAACAAAAAAATTTATGGATTCTTCTTGAAAAATCAATTTTTGCATAAGGGTTTAATAACAGTTTATGTTATCATAACAAAATTTGTTATTGGTCTGATATTAGTTGAAATCCAAAACAACTTTGGAATAACATTTTTTGTTATGGAAGAATACCTCCAACTGTTATTGGGATGTTCAGATTAGTTGTTAAAATAACAAAAAATAATAACAAAGTTTTGCTCGAAGAATAACTCAAATTGTTATTAGTCTGTTATTACAATAACAATCCAATAACAAAAAAATCATAACGGCAAACAACAAATCTTGTTATAAATAACATAAAATGTTATTGGCCTAGTATTTTCAAATAACAAAAAATGTTATTCCCACGTTATTTCCGTCTGCCCGGGACTTTTTAAAAGAACCCTATTCAGCGTTTGCACGGAAAAATAACTGGATCAAATTCATAAATGCTCCGATTTGGCTCAAATTTAGCTTTGAAGTTCCGTGGTCAAATTAATTAAAATAGAACCATATGTTTTGTTCGGCGATCTGAGAGGGTCTAACGTTCGCACGGTGGGTAAGAAGGGGATTATTATGCAACTTGCATGCACCTCGAAAATTCCTCCTGGAGGTTGTTGGGGGGACTATTCTGAGTCAGAAAAATCAATTCCCAAAATATTCTGTCGGTGAAAACTGATTTTATCTCGATTTGAAGTTAAAAAACCTAATATATCACCTAAAACCTCAAAATTACGTCTAAAATCTCGGTCTAACTCTGGACAAAGATGTAAATGTTCATCAAGATATCAATTCCTAGTTCTCAAAATGTATTCCTGATATAGTACACCTTAAATCGATCCATTACTTGAGTCCAAGAGTCATTAGGAGGTGTAAAATAGTGTTATTTCTAAAAAAATATTTTCGATTTGCTCTGGTAAATAAACTATCATGTCTGAATTCAAAAACTAATATTTTAGCATTGTTGCAAACAAAATGAAGAACAATTTTGCAGAAAAAAGTATGACATTTTATCCATTTTTAGTAAAGTTATGTCTATTTTAGTGGGAAAATTGTTGCATATTTTCAAAATTATTCGATATTCAACTCATTCCTGTTATAAACAGCTACTACGATCATACTCAGTAGGATGTAACAAAAAATACTTTTTGGTGGGCATTCAGGGACTGGTTCCGGTGGGCGTACTGAGTTCAAATCCCAAATATGAGCTTGATTGACCTTAATAGGAGCTGTCGCTTTACATGTTAATTTTTAATGAGATTTAACCCGTACAAAGCTTTTTTTTCATAAATATAGATTTTTCAGGCACTTTGGACACTGAAGCGTTTATTTTCAACATCATTGGCGTATAGGACAGATCATTGCGCATGTTTATTATATATAACATTGAAGTTTTGAGCAAAATGAAATGGCGCGACGCCTATCTTTTCTGCTGAGCCGTTTTTTCGAAAAATTTCCTTGAAGGCCTGAATTCCAGATTGCTTCAATTCAATGTTATATATACCAAAACATGCGCAATGATCTGTCCTACACGCCAATGATGTTGAAAATAAACGCTTCAGTGTCCAAAGTGCCTGAAAAATCTACATTTATGAAAAAAAGCTTTGTACGGGTTAAATCTCATTAAAAATTAACATGTAAAGCGACAGCTCCTATTAAGGTCAATCAAGCTCATATTTGGGATTTGAACTCAGTACGCCCACCGGAACCAGTCCCTGAATGCCCACCAAAAAGTATTTTTTGTTACATCCTACTGAGTATGATCGTAGTAGCTGTTTATAACAGGAATGAGTTGAATATCGAATAATTTTGAAAATATGCAACAATTTTCCCACTAAAATAGACATAACTTTACTAAAAATTGATAAAATGTCATACTTTTTTCTGCAAAATTGTTCTTCATTTTGTTTGCAACAATGCTAAAATATTAGTTTTTGAATTCAGACATGATAGTTTATTTACCAGAGCAAATCGAAAATATTTTTTTAGAAATAACACTATTTTACACCTCCTAATGACTCTTGGACTCAAGTAATGGATCGATTTAAGGTGTACTATATCAGGAATACATTTTGAGAACTAGGAATTGATATCTTGATGAACATTTACATCTTTGTCCAGAGTTAGACCGAGATTTTAGACGTAATTTTGAGGTTTTAGGTGATATATTAGGTTTTTTAAACTTCAAATCGAGATAAAATCAGTTTTAACCGACAGAATATTTTGGGAATTGATTTTTCTGACTCAGAATAGTCCCCCCAACAACCTCCAGGAGGAATTTTCGAGGTGCATGCAAGTTGCATAATAATCCCCTTCTTACCCACCGTGATTCGACGAGTTTCGCTAAAACACAATTTTACAAAAATCATATCCCCGGATCGGCAAAACCAATTTTAGAGCTCGCTGCTTTACAAAATCAAGGTTATTGGTTTGGCATTTATTTAAAAATACTAGAAAAAAACCATAAAAAATTATATTAAATTTCATTTCTCTTTCATCATTTTTTTTAGGCTAAGAAAAAATTAACCCCTGAGCTCATATTTGGCCGATTTTCAAAAAGTATATTTAAAAAAGATATTTTTTTATTTATTTTTTTTTCATAAAAAAACGTCAGCCAGTGCACTGCCGTGTTGCAAAAGGGTGATCGAAGAAGCGATCATTTGATAATATCTGCATCAAAACATCAGAGAGTTTTGCGACCGTCACTGTAGCTTGTAAGATCTCTTCTCTCTCGTGATTCCCAGCGATGTCATTCTCTCAATCTCTTCGGAAACGATTTCGAACCTGCCACAAATAACGTCGCGTTAAACTGCGCTTACGAAATTAGTTTTGTGGCGGCATTTGTGGTTGAACGCTGTTGCAGTAGGATGATCGTGAAAGCGGAAATGAGACAGAAAAGGAGAATGCTATTTTGCTGCATACAATTTATGAATATTGATAAATTTTCTCGAATTTCGTGAATTCCTAGGAAATTTATAAAAATCTCGATAAACTTTTTTTGTTAAACGTGAAATTGGATGCCTTAAATCATGTATGAAAGCGCTGAAAAAAAAACATGATTGCTAAAACTAGATCAGTTATTAGCCACCAACGACGCCCGCTATGTCAGTGTGTAGATCTCGATCCTAAGGGACAGGAATGTTAGCCTTTCAAGTTGTGTAATGCAAAATATTTATTCGATGAAATGCTACCAACAAAAAAAACCATGGTTTAGAGGATTTTTAGATAATAAATTTGTCACTAGAAGCGAATTTGTTGACAACATTTTGTAAGTCATGTGGCAACAATGCAAGGAGTTTTTGGGTTTTAAGTGTGCATTGCTGGTTTGAACTCAAGTGTTACTGAATAGACCACAAGATAGAAGTTATTAGTTTGTCTTGAAACAAAAATAATATTCAAACATGAGGTGTAGAAACTGAAAATTATAATAATAAATAATAACGAGTTTCTATCAATTGAATTAGAATTAATTGCTACATTCAAAATGAGAAAAAAAGTAAACCGATTCCAAAATCATTTCTAGTAGAAAAGTACCCCGAAAATACCAAACCCCAAAAGCCTGCACAAATCCGGATACATTCGATTTTTTCAGTTCGTTTATTTGCACTCCTGCTTTCCAACCATGTGCAGAAACGAAGCCTGGAGGGTTTTTTTTATTTCAAATATTTCCACAGTAATATGGCACAGGAAATCACAACCCTCACGTCTTTGTCGAGAAGCTTGGGCTGGCATATTTCGGTCTTGGAGAACAATATTTGAATTTTCGTGGCAAAACTGCAGTCAGCTTATAGAACGGGCTCCTTTCAAGGCGAACAACGAAAGAACTTTAGAGCCGTCATTTTCTGAGGGGAAAACAAAAGCCTTTCCGCACATAAAACCCGTTGGTTTATGATTTTTTGTCAAGTGTGGAGGGCGGGCGATAAAAAGTTTCTTAACATGTTGCACTTTTTTTTGTTGCGTTGAATCTATTGGCCTCTTACCTTCCGGGCGGATCGCCCCTATTGTCAAACTCCACAATGTCACCGGGCTCGTAGGTGAAGGAAACGTTCATCAGGTAATTCTAAAGGGGTATGCATAACAAAAAAAAAACGAGTTATGAGTTAACTTTTCCAATTTTCCAGTTTATACAAAACCAAAGTTGGTATTTTACACCATGTCACAAAAAAAAATTAAACTCGGTTTTTCAAATTGAATTTGAAATCAAGGTTATTTTCAATTTCAATATAATATATTTTTTATTAAAATTTCCTTGAAAATTATTTCTTTCATGCAAAAAGGTGAACTTACGAAAAACTGCGTCCCGTTAAACGGGAACATGGCCGGACAGATGCCGACGGAGTTGCGGCCGCAGGCGTCCTGCTGGAGGGCGTGCAGGGCGTACGCCATCGTGTAGATTGCCTTGATGACGAAGCTCATCTTGGGCTCCTGCTTGTAGCGCTCGGATAGTTTCTCGGTGCCTAGGGGAAGTGAGAAAAAAAAAACATCAGAGAAAATATGAAAGTTTTGTTTTCGGTGGAATATAAGCCAAGAAACATTTTTGATCATGAAGTGCAAAGTGATAAGCGAAAGGGAATTTTCACCATGGAACAACAAACCAAGAGAAATGAATAAATAATAACACTCATATTTAATTGGAAGTGCAACAAACATGATTTTTGAATATTGTGACCCTGATAATATAAAAAGAAACAAAGATCAAATAATTGCAAAGATTTAATGCATCGATTTCTCAATTCTGGAACAATCGAAATAGAAAAAAGAAACCTAAAATAGCCTTTTTCTACTAAAATGCTGCAGATTTCACTTTAACCTTGAATTCAGTCATCTGGTCTCATTTTGTTCCGTAAACTCTTCAAGGTTGAGTAAAGGCTTGACACACCCCTGAACCACATTCAGGATTTCAGGTGTGAATACTCACTTTGAAGTGGGTCGCTTTTCAATATTCCACTGCATAGTATTTTAAATTGTAAACAAGTTGTAAAAATCCACTTTCATCCACGGATCTCAACCACCAGATTTGAGCCCAAAGTCACTTCTTTATTCACGCTGTCAGAAGCCCACATTTTCTTCATCAACATAAATATCAATTAAATGGCCGTCGGCGTTATAAGATTGAAATAATTCATCCCATCCAGCGAGTCCTTTCATTTTCACTCGCCGTCCCAAGCCGTCCTGAAAAGAGTTTCGAAATCTCAAACAAAAAAAAAGCAAAACCCTCTCCTCTCATCTTGCATGTGTCACACTGAAAAAAAGGAATGGACGGGAAGCGTCAACGACGGTGCCTTTGGTCCCCGGAACCCTGGACTGGAGTTGGCTTTGGTTCTGTTCTGTTGATTCCGTACAAAGTGTAGGGGGCTTGTCCGCTCTCAGTGGTCGCTGTCTGGTCCATACAAATTGGTTGCCAGAGCAAAGTGTTGATGTAACGGATTCTGCCCTCTCTCCACTTGGGGGAATGGGGAAGCGAAAGGGCAGTTCTCTGAAAAACTACTCTCTGCTTATTTTTGATTGAATTTAGAGTAGATTCACGCTTTGGAGGGATCCGACTTTGCCGAGCCAGACAGGAATCGAACCCATCACCTTCCGCTTACAAGACGAAACCCGTAACCTCACGGCCACGGTAGCTCGGCAGTATTCGACTAAAACTTTGTGACAATGTTTTGAACGTTTGGTTCGTCCCTACAAGTCTACAAAATGTTTTGACATCTTTCGTACAAAAATGGTATGTACATTTCCTGAATTCTCACGATTAGAGGGTGACGATTCTCGAGATTTTCAATTTCCCGGGAATCGAGAGTTGAATTTGGTCATTTCCCGGGAATTCCCGGGACCCGGGAGTTTTTTTAAACTATGCCAATAGTGGCAATAATTTAAAAGGAAAAGCAATAATTTTTTTTTTTTTAGATGAAATTACTTACAATGTTTTCATACTTATTCTATGAAACGTTATTTTAAGTATCCTTATTATTTGGAGGAACTATATGTACTTTTTGATTTTTTTTATGAATCTGCAAATACAAGATCATTTCTTGAGCTTTTTGGGACTCAAAATTTTAGTTTAACATGTTTACAAATAATATATAATTTCCCTGTATCGAGATTTTTGCAATATGATAAATAACGACTTAAACAACATTTTTTTCCTTTTTAATACCAATTATAAATATTCATTGAAGAAAAATTTACAGTTATCCGGAAAACCCGAATGTTCACAATTGGCGGACATTAACTTTACAAAGATCGCCAGAGTTTGGGAAAAGAGTTCCCAAATTTGTGAACCACGAACAAAGTGTTCAAATCTCATGGTACGATTTCGAAAAACGTTCCATGGCATTTGAACACTTTGTTCGTGGATCCCATTTTCATGAACGCTTGTTCACGATTTTGGGAACTCTTTTTTCTCCGTGTAGGCTTATAGGACCCTTTCAAAATGACTTATTAACATCAAAAATGGAAATAACCTTGATACAGCCAAATTAACATGGGGACTAAAAAACAGACTATGAGGATTGATATGCTCGAGAATAAGCTTTCCTCTTTTAGAAATAATAAATAAATAAATAAAAAAAAAATTCAGTAAAAAAAAATGATTCTATATCTGGGATGTAACTGCTATGTATACTTTAAGGTAAATTTGTGGACCACATGTTTTGGCTTCTTTCAGTTTTAATTATTGGAATTTAAAATTTACAGTTTCTGAATAAACTTTGATTGACTTTCTGAATAAGAAAATTAGAGAAGAACTTGAACATCGAACATTTCACATACAATGTTCGAAACAATTAAGAATTCTCCAAATAATTTTCTGATTAGTTTATATAATTTTGCTTTGATATTTATATGTTTAAAATTTCCCGGGAGTCTCGACCGAATTTCCCGGGAATCGAGAGGTCCAAAAATGGTCGATTTCCCGGGATTTTTTTCCCGGGAATTCCCGCTCGTCACCCTCTACTCACGATTGACATCAAGTCTTTGGCAAAATATTTACCTATTTTGAATTTGAATTTTTATCAGAAAACCAGCAATTCTACACAAAAACAAAAGTGCTATAATCTGGTCCAAAATTGGACTGGGGTTCCCTGGCCTGCGTCGTGTTAGGGTGGTCCGTTTTTTTTAATTTTCGTCGATTTTTGCAAAAACCATACTGGGCGCAAATTAAAGGTGTTTAAATGGTCTTTCAAGAAAATATAGTTTGATGACTGAAAAATCCAGCCTAACATTTAAAAATGTCATTTGAAACTTTAAAATGCCGTTTCGACAGGGTCTGGGCCAAAAAGCCTATGTCTGAAATCGGTAATACTAATCGGATTCCTCGGGAAACTTTCCGTAACAAACCCAAAAATGGGAAGCGTTCATTAACAGGACTTCGAGCATCAATAAGAAGTTCAAAATATGCATTTTTTGAAAATAAAAACTGGGGGAGCCGCGGGTAATTGACGAAAACTAATACTAAAACTGCGATAACTTTAAAATTAAAAAAAATTAAATTACAAGCCTAGGTTTCAACCTTTTGATGAAAAAAGTGTTTTAAAATGCATTTTACACGCGCCCAGTTGCTTTCCAATTATTAGTTTTCAAAATATCGAGGTATCGACGGAATTTTTTTCGTAAAAAATCGTTTTGTCTAACTGTACATTGGTATTTCTTTTAATTTAAAATGTTTTCAAAGGGGTTCAAACATGTTAAATATGATTATAAACGCAGGAAAATGCCTTTTTACTGGTTTTCAGCTGGGGGATGAATAGAGGGGCTCAAAAGCGGAACCGTTTCTGAGCTGTCAAAGTGGAACCATTTTACTGTTCGCCAGAAGCAGCAAGTATTGTAATCATTAGAGAAATTATTGTAAAAAGCAAGGTTGTCTGTAAGGGATGTGAATTTTGTGAGGGATGTGATTCCTGCTGGCCCATCTAGAGGTCATCTTCAATTAATTCCGCCCGAATGGTCAGCGCGGCTCTGTTTTCTTATACAAAACGTTATTTTTCCAGACGTCGTACTTTGTCTCGAAATTTGCACTAAACATCCGAGAGCTCTTGCTTAAATTTTAGTCCGAACCGTCTCCACAAAAATCTGTGCATTTGGCATCCTTGGATTGGACCAATTGTTGCCTCTGAAAGAAAAGAAAACAGGAAAATGATGTTTATACATCACCAAAATAGCGACTTTTTTAACGTGACAATAGCTCGACAAATATGCTTCCGATTTTCACTGTAAAAAATGAAGCTATCATAAAATTCCGTTCTTTCAAAAAAAACTATTTGCAATGAAATTTTTATTTCGAGTGTTGCAAATTTTCTGAGAAGTCTTTTCTAATAACACCAAATTGATCAGAAAATCCGTTCTCAAGATAATTTTTTTTGAATATTTTAATACCCAAGTAGCACACGTAACTTGTCAAATATCTCATTAGTTGAACAACAGTTGGACAAATGTATTGTATTCAACATAGTTAAAAAAATCCAAAGAAAAATTAAAATAATGTTTATCAAACTGCTGTACAACTTGAGGATATAACTAAAATGAAAACAATGCACTCAGTTATAGTGCAGTTATATTTTGGTTTTTCTAAATCCTTTTATAAAACTCCCTTATATAACTGTAACAGCTGAACTTTGATTTGTTTAGATATTGTTGGAAGATGTGCTTCATTCTAACAGCTGTCTAACATTCTTGTGAAACATAAGTCCGAGCTACATTCCCTGATTGTTTGTACGTGCCAAAGAACTGAAATATATTGTTTTGATTGATTGTACGTGCCAAAGAGCTGAAATATATTTTTTTAGTATAAGTTATTCAACAGTTTCATATCACGTTATTAAACCAACAACAATCTAAAATTAATCAACATGGAAAGGTATCGCTAGCGGGGTTTGTCAAAACAATCAGAAGCCACGCCCCTTTTTGCATGGTACAAATGATGGTCAAACTTTTTGTATAACACTTGGAAAACATACTATATAACATAGCTTATTCCTAATAAGTTATACAACGAAAAAAAGTGCGCTTTTTCCAATACACAGGAGTTGTAGAACAAGTTGTGGTAACGAGGCCGATCGGTTATATAACCAGTTAGGAAATACTTTTGTTTTACAAAGTGTGCTACTTGGGTAGCCTTCTTCGGTTCTGATCGGAGTCGAGAAAGAGAAAATAGACTAAAAACAAATTTCAATGCTCTTTGCACAAAGTTAAGACAAAGAAGAAAAATCAAAATATCGAAGAATTCATGAACATATTACATATTTCATAATCATCAAAACGACACGAATGCCATTGCAATGGTAAAGTGTCTCTAATAAAACTAATAATAATAATTATCATCAAAGAGGTAATAAGAGAATAGATTTCACTGAAAATTAATTTATTACAATGTCCAATTTGTAAAAATGCAATTTTTTTTATTGAAGTTCAAGTTTTCTCGAAACCTTCTAATATTTTTTTTCAAGAGAAAAAGGATTTGTGACTTAGTTTTTCTAAAAACATACGGTTTTGGGAAATTCAACATTTTGTGAAAAATAATTAATAAAAAAATAGGTAGTTAACAAGTCATCAAATGCCGTATTTTTGTTTGGTGTTGCACAGTTGGAGACAGATTTTTGTATTAACCGACTAACAGCACCAACAAACTGTGATTTTCCTAAATAATTTTCCAGAGAATCCTGCGATACGTTCAACATTCATGAATGAATCGTTACGTTGCGTTGCCCTAGACTGTAAGTGGGGGCTACATTCCGCAGGAACCGACATTCCTTGCCTTGCGGCTGTTGCTGTGGCCGCACGGCATTATCCATCCCCTAAACCCTGGTAGACTTTGTGGCCACGAACGGACTCGATGTGTATCAGAGAGTCAGAGTATTCTGTTCCCAGGATGGGATAAAACTTTCGAGCATCCTTTTCAGTGCTTGCCACCGGAATCCGTTCGTTTGCTCGGTGAATACGAGTTCTCTCATTTGAAGCAATCTCGAGCCAGGAATTCAACTCAATGGTATCTCTCTCTTTCTCTGGAGAGGGGGGAAATGGGGAATATTTTATACAGTTTAGTGAAAAGGCCTTAACAGTTTAGAAATATATGTTACAACACGAACAATGAACAAAAAATACAATGTGCATATGTTTGCTGTTCCAAAGCCCCATGACAAATAGTTTAAAACGGTGGAACAATGTGATAATCTCACCTGTACAAAACGGTTTCTCCTCGGCGGGGACCCCTTCCGGTCGGTGTTGCTGGTGCTTGTCCAGATCAGCTTCGTTGGTTGGTAGACGGCAGTTGAATTTGGTCTGTTGGAATTTGTATTGAGTTTAATGATTTATGATAGCTTTGTTAAGCTTATAGAAATATGTAAATTGCCAAAAAGTTTGGAATCGACTATTTGTCAATAAGAATAAAAAACACATAAAATAAAACCATCCCACAGCTTTGAACTGATTTTTTAAACTCATTAAAGTAATTTCTCTGAACAAACATTTTTTGGGGGAAAAGCCACCAAACTCTTCGCGATGTGATTTAAAGTCAAAGTCACTAATACACTTACAACTTACTGCTGCTAGATTTAAAAATCAACAGTGGATCAACCTTCATCCACCGATAACAACTTTCCCGAAAATTTCATCAGCTTATCAGTCTCTGTGACAAAAGCCAAACCCATCCATCTTTGTCCCCCCTGGAAACATATTTATTAGAGCCGCACGAGCCAGGATGGAGTTCCGGAAACAGGAAAAGTAACATTAGAAAATCAACCGTCTGACGACACCGTCATCAGCTGAGTTAGACGTCAACGTACCCTTCGACGAGAGCATAAGCGATTAAAATAATCGTTTTTTGTTACTTGTTTTAGACCAAGATGGCAGACTAAAATTGGGCGGATTTTCGTGGGAAGATGAATGGACTAAGGTAAGCCACAGGGAATGTGGCGTTCGAAACAAAAGATTCCATCGCCCAACCCACCACAACCCACCAGAGATAAAAAGACAATGTTTTCATATAAAGGGAAGTACAAAAGGGCCCCAAAAAACGGGCAGTTATTCAATTAACGAAGGACAATGCAAAAAAAAGGACCAACCTCCCAAAATTCCTGAAACCACGGGTTGCGTTTGTTGGTGAACGGGTTCAGCGAGAAGTAGTACTTGTCGAAGGACTTTACGTACGGACTGTGAATGCGGATGGACATCGAACCGAGTGCCTGCCGTTCGTAGTTTTGGACCACATCGGCACGGTCCGCCCAGCCGTCGCTGCCGATCAGCAGGAAGCGATCCGTCAGGTTGAGTCGTTCCAGCGCTCGCAACAAACCCCGCACGGTCATGCCCTCGCAAAAGCACACCACCACGTTGGCGTTCGGGTCCTGCTGGATGTTCCGCAGCACGTCCGAGAAGGACTCGTCTTCGGCGTTGCTGAGAATCTGCGGGATGGAGAACATTTGGTAAGTAAGTTCTATGTTTATTCAATTTACTAACTCTAAACAATTCATGCAAAGGAGTTAAGTGCTGTTTTCACATACACACAAATCAAGGTTCAATTCTTAGTGAAGGGAACCATGTTTGAAAATGATATGCCACTTTATGGGAAATTCAATGGATTTTTATTGTTTTTGTAACAATGCTGGATTTTGTTTCAGAGTGTAGCAATGATCCACAAAGACCTAGAGCAACCTAATACAGAATTCAATACAGGACAAAAGGTTGAATGTGGGAACAACAAATGTGGAACATTGGGTCTGGGGGGTGAGATTGGATCATACAAAAATGCTGCTCATCCCCTAGACCCAATGTCACCCCAAATCCGATTTTTTTCTGTGAGTTTTTTTTTTCTCATTATTTCAAAAATGAGCAAGTTGTAATTCTAAGCTAAGTTTACTGATTAAAAATCAAAAAGTATCTTGGAAAAGTCTTGAAGTTGAAAGTGTTTAACTGTGTTTAGAGGGTGACGAGCGGGAATTCCCGGGAAAAAAATCCCGGGAAATCGACCATTTTTGGACCTCTCGATTCCCGGGAAATTCGGTCGAGACTCCCGGGAAATTTTAAACATATAAATATCAAAGCAAAATTATATAAACTAATCAGAAAATTATTTGGAGAATTCTTAATTGTTTCGAACATTGTATGTGAAATGTTCGATGTTCAAGTTCTTCTCTAATTTTCTTATTCAGAAAGTCAATCAAAGTTTATTCAGAAACTGTAAATTTTAAATTCCAATAATTAAAACTGAAAGAAGCCAAAACATGTGGTCCACAAATTTACCTTAAAGTATACATAGCAGTTACATCCCAGATATAGAATCATTTTTTTTTACTGAATTTTTTTTTTATTTATTTATTTATTATTTCTAAAAGAGGAAAGCTTATTCTCGAGCATATCAATCCTCATAGTCTGTTTTTTAGTCCCCATGTTAATTTGGCTGTATCAAGGTTATTTCCATTTTTGATGTTAATAAGTCATTTTGAAAGGGTCCTATAAGCCTACACGGAGAAAAAAGAGTTCCCAAAATCGTGAACAAGCGTTCATGAAAATGGGATCCACGAACAAAGTGTTCAAATGCCATGGAACGTTTTTCGAAATCGTACCATGAGATTTGAACACTTTGTTC
The DNA here is from genome assembly GCF_016801865.2 of Culex pipiens pallens. Taxonomy (NCBI): domain Eukaryota; kingdom Metazoa; phylum Arthropoda; class Insecta; order Diptera; family Culicidae; genus Culex; species Culex pipiens. Next base: position 41,981,631 of record NC_068937.1, on the reverse strand, counting down.
GTGGTTCCCATTTTCATGAACTCTTGTTCACAAATTTGGGAACTCTTTTCCCAAACTCTGGCGATCTTTGTAAAGTTAATGTCCGCCAATTGTGAACATTCGGGTTTTCCGGATAACTGTAAATTTTTCTTCAATGAATATTTATAATTGGTATTAAAAAGGAAAAAAATGTTGTTTAAGTCGTTATTTATCATATTGCAAAAATCTCGATACAGGGAAATTATATATTATTTGTAAACATGTTAAACTAAAATTTTGAGTCCCAAAAAGCTCAAGAAATGATCTTGTATTTGCAGATTCATAAAAAAAATCAAAAAGTACATATAGTTCCTCCAAATAATAAGGATACTTAAAATAACGTTTCATAGAATAAGTATGAAAACATTGTAAGTAATTTCATCTAAAAAAAAAAAAAATTATTGCTTTTCCTTTTAAATTATTGCCACTATTGGCATAGTTTAAAAAAACTCCCGGGTCCCGGGAATTCCCGGGAAATGACCAAATTCAACTCTCGATTCCCGGGAAATTGAAAATCTCGAGAATCGTCACCCTCTAACTGTGTTTGACATCCGAAAGATCCAGAGTTACAGTGCCTTGGACAGCCGCACGCTTCATAGGCATTGATCTCATCAAATATCAAGCTCAAAAAAAGGATTGAAAAAGAGTCCAAAAAAATGTGTGTACTCCTCAATCATCTCAAAAGTTGGATGATTTTTTGTTTAATTTTTTTCAGTTAACGTGAAAACTTCTATCATTGTCATGATTTTTCTTTCAAAGATATAAATTTTGCGTCGCTTTCAATATTTTGACAAAATTCCTTCAACAAGTTGTTTAGAATAGTACCCTACACATGCTGATTCCTTTTGGTAACGATTATCCCTTTCCTTATAAGGTTATGGAAATCGTCATTAATCAATGATTGCTAACTAGGACGTCAATGATTGTACCACAAAATTTTATAAATTTTGAAACGCATTTGATTTAGATCGAAAATTCTTTCAGTGGCCGGCAACACCCGGCACATGCTGATTCCTTTTGGTGCTGAAACTCGTTAAATTGAATTTGAGCAACTCTCTACGAAATCGGCCGATTTCGACCATTTTTATTTTTTGTATTTTTTTATTTGACTTAAACTTTGTGGGGGCCTTCCCTAAGACCAAATAAGCTATTTTGCGTCATTGGTTCATCCATACAAGACTCCATACAATTTTGGCTGCTGTCCATACAAAAATGGTATGTAAATATTCAAACAGCTGTAACTTTTGAGTGAATTTTCTGATCAATTTGGTGTCTTCGGCAAAGTTGTAGGTATTGTTGAGGACTTTTGAGAAAAAAATAGGTACACGGAAAAAAAAAATTGCAGATTTTTTTATCAGCTTTTTTTCACTAAAACTCAATTTCCCAAAATACGTATTTTTTTTATTTTCGAGATATTTTGATATGTTTAGGGGACAAAAATCCGCAACTTTTGAGCCATAGAGAAACATGGTCAAAAAATCTGCCGCCGAGTTATGAATTTTTGAAAAAACAGTGATTTTTGGAAAAAATTGAAGTTTCATGCAAAAACAAGTTTGACATTATTTTTTAATGCAAAATTAAATTTGCAATCGAAAAGTACTTTTTGCAATTCCGTCGTGAAACTACTGACTTTTCCTGTCATTCTTGAACGACGAAATAGCCTACTTTTCTGTACCAAAAATAACAGAATCGAATAGCAACACTTTTCAAAATAAATGCTGAAAAGTTCTACTTTTCAGCACTGAAATGGGTGCTGAAAAGTTGAACTTTTCAGCACTTGTTTCGAAAAGTAACACTTTTCAACATTTTTTTGATTAAAACGATTTATTGACAAAATACATGAAAATTTGACTTAAAATTTCACTCAATGGGTATTTTTCGGAATTGCAAAAAATGTTGTATCGAACTCGTTGCAAAACTTGATTTTTTCAGCACTCTTCGTATTTATCCAACTCGGTGAACCTCGTTGGATAAATGTACGACTCGTGCTGAAAAAATCCTCTTTTTGCAACTTGTTGCATAAACTACTATTACAGATTTTTTGATAAAGGGCTCCGTTTTCAAGATATAGATACATTCGTGAAATTTTCCGATCTTTTCGAAAACAATATTTTGAAATTCTTTAAATGAAGACTAACATTTTAAAAGGGCCAAACATTGAATATTACGCCCATTTAAAATGGTAGTCTTGATTTAAAAATTTCCAAAATATTTTTTTCGAAAAGATCGGAAATTTCACGAATTTTTCATGTTTTGACATTGAAAATCGAACCATTAGTTGCTGAGATATGGTCATTAGAAAATGGTGGGTTGTTTTGGTGAGATTAAGAAAACTTCAATTTTCGTGTTTCTTTTCCTTAAAGCGGCTCTATCTCAGCAACCCGAGGTCCAATCTTCAATGTCTCTTAGACAATTTTATAGCAAATTTTCTGAACTTTTCAAAAAAAAGATTTTTAGAAGTGGTCAATCATGGTCACTATTTTCAAAAATTGAAAAACTGCAAATATTTCGCTAAAATCAAACTTTCGGTGGCTATATCTTGAAAACGGAGCCCTTTATCAAAATATCTGTAAAGTACTTTTCGAAATTTCAAATTCAATTTTGCATTAAAAAATAATGTCAAACTTGTTTCAGATCATAACTCGGCGGCAGATTTTTTGACCATGTTTCTCTATAGCTCAAAAGTTGCGGATTTTTGTCCCCTAAAACATATCAAAAAATCTCGAAAATCAAAAAATACGTATTTTGGGAAATTGAGTTTTAGTGAAAAAAAAGTGGATAAAAAAATCTGCAAATTTTTTTTTCCGTGTACCTATTTTTTTCTCAAATTTCCTCAACAATACCTACAACTTTGCCGAAGACATCAAATTGATCAGAAAATTCACTCAAAAGTTACAGCTGTTTGAATATTTACATACCATTTTTGTATTGACAGTAGCCAAAATTGTATGGAGACTTGTATGGATGAACCAATCACACAAAATAGCTTATTTGGTCATAGGGAAGGCCCCCACAAAGTTTGAGCCAAATCAAAAAATACAAATAAAATCCATTTCCGGTTTTGGTAGAGAATTGCTCATTTAATACAGAATATTTTATAGTGATGATCAATTTTCTTCGAAAATGATCAACGGCTTCACCTTTAATTGTTTTGGTTTGGCGAGCAGTCTGTCGAAAGTTATGAAAAATAAAAAAAATATCCTATTTCACTGACGTTTTGGCCTTTTTTTAAGGCGATCATGATTTCATGATTTCGCGAATTTTATTTACGTCTTCAAAAATAAATCATACAGAATATTCCAGGATTCAACAAATTCTTGCACCAATTCATGATTTTATGGATTTAATGCATGAAATCATGGTTTTTTATTCACCAGATATATTTTTTTATCCTAATCATGGATTTTTATGTCTAAAATCATAAATATTTTCATGACCTAATGCATACATTTCATAAAATCATGAACATTATTCACGTTTACGACAATAATCGGTCATGAAAAGGCATGAATTTTTATTGCCGACTCCTGGATGATCCGTGCCCAACACTCACAGTTGAAAAAATCGTATTATTCACGTTTTAATGGTATGATTTTCAGAACATTTCTTCCGTGTAATGACATTACAAATTTTGTTTGAAGTTTTTGTCTTTCGGCCTTGGTTCTTAATCGTGGGAAGAAAGATTACAAAATATCTAAATTACAAAATCAAGCTTAACTTTTAAAAATCTAATCAGGCAAAACAATGTTAAGGTATGTGCGGTTCTGGAGCTTTTTTTTTTTCAAAAATGGACCAATAAACCAAATTTTTATTTTTTGCTTTCTGGGTGTTTTGAAACAGCCTTGAGTCAAGAGTTATTCAAAAACACCCAAAAAATAAAAATAAAAATGGTTTATTGAACCTTACCAAAAAAAAACTCTAGGCTTATAAACAAAGAGTGTATCCTGCTCACTTCAGTGGATGTTAGAAATGAGCAGGATACACTCTTTGTTTACAAACGCAGTTCAGACTATCGATTCAAGATTGTAAAATTGTCAAGGAAAAGACGATTTAATTATATTTGGTTTATTTATATTTTTATTTAAAAAACTGAAAGTAATGTTATAAAAAAATCCAAAAGGGTTTCTTGACTTCGATACTGTCATGCTATCTTGTCGTAGGTCGCTTTTTGACGTTCCGAGAAAAACGAGTTTAATGTCTGACCTTGCATAAACAAAAATTAAAAAAAGCACGCAATGTAAACAAAATCAGTTTGGTTGACCATTCTCTGCAGAATTATACTTCTTTAAAATTAAATACCAATCTGATTTTCTCTACAATTTAACTGACAAATTGAAAAGCAACCCATTAATGTAATTACATCATATCCAGCTTTTTAAGCGAAAATGGCGTTCGAATGGTGAACGCTCGAAATGTCAAAATCAAGCAGTGGTACCAACATTACGAAAAATGTGTGCCATTGCATGACAGCCGCATTTTTTTCTAATGTTGGTGCTCTTGCGCGATTTTGACATTTCGGACGTTCAACATTCGAACGCCATCTTCGCTTAAAAAACTGGATTGCATACTTGCGGGGGTTTCTGGCGTTCTGCTCCAGTAACGCCTGAAAGTATGCAGCACGTTGCAGAATCATGAAAGCGTTATGCTTGCAATATGTAAGCAAATCTGATGTTGTTCGTAAACGTAATCGTTGCAAATGTGAACGGACGACGGATCGATAACATACGTAAACGTTTTTTAGAACAAATCGTTTACAATGTAAACGGATCCGCTGACAGGATTTCTTTCCGTGTGCATTATCCCAAAGATTGGATGCATTTGATTGCCGTAGTCCCAAGTTATAATTACACATGTTTACGGTAGTCGGGCATGTACGTGTGTCAAAGCCGCAAAATGGCGGCGTTCTTTACTCAATTTGACCCAAAATGGATTAAACTTTGGATTAAACTGTAATCTTGGAAAATGTGTTAAGTGAAGGAGAGGGTAATCTGAACATGGCAAAAATTGCATTACTTTTTTTTTTTGAATAAACTTACACCAAAATTGCGTACAACATATGTTAAAACAACTTACCGAATCTTCCCTCGCTATGCAAACGCCATACTTTTCCGCCAACTCGCGAAACGCCTGAATTCCCGACTGGCCATAATTTTCTGGAAAACGTGAGAGGAGAGTTTATATTAAATTAGACGAAACTGCATACTCAACGTTCATATTTAATGGCTTTCAATTTCCCACCCCGCCAAAAAATCATAACCGCGCATAAAATGACGCCAAAATTGGAAACAAAGAGTTGAAATGAAAAACACCCCCGAAAAATAAAATAATAAAAGCTCGTAAAATAGCTCTTACCGTCGGTGTTAATGGCCGACACGTAGGTCCAGTTGAACTGGCGCACCAGGTCGACCATCACCTGGGCCTGGTAGTAATCGGACGGAACAACCCGCATAAAGCTGCTGTACCGTGCCTTATCGGAGAGATCTTTCGAGGTGGTGGAGTAACCGATCTGGGGGATGGCAAACAGCTGGAGCAGATTCTGGACCTGTTGCGGCGAAGGATAGAACGTTCGAAAAAGGGTGTTTATTTGTTTATATTTTTTAAGGTGATTGCTTCAGTACCTGTAGTGCCACCGAACTGGACCCCGGTCCGATGACCCCAATCAACGTTGACCGGTACTTGCTGACGGGTTTCCCATACTTTGAGGTTATGTTTTGGTTCACGGCCAAACAGGTGTCGTCCGGTAGCAAGTTGTTCCGAACGTTCATCGTACCGTTGCTTTTGAGATCTTTCCTCGGAGTGGCCACCGTAGATCCGGACGGTGGGGATATCGAGTCCCGGATGAGTTCGATGCTCTGCTGGAGGGCCACCGGGGCGTACCAGCACGAGTCGCGGATTTCGACGCCCAGTGTAATGTTCGGCAGAAGCGAAGGATTTTGATTGATTTCGTCGATGGTTTTGAACGTCACTTCCGAGCGCTGGATGCCGTATGTTTCGCGGATCTGGAGAGGGGGGAATGGGAAAACGAAATTGGCTATCAATAAATATGGCGCGGATTTATCATTTATTTAGGTTTATGGTGATAGAGTTGAAAATTAATGTCCCAGACATTTGAATTGAATGTGTTGTTTCGAAGTAATTAGCCACTCAAATTCAATCCATTTTATGTTTATTACGATCGCACCGAAAAATAAATCCACAGCTGAAAATATTTTTCTACGAATTTTAGGATGTTTTACGTAACATATAAAAAATTGTGATTTTAAGATAAATATGATTTAAAAAAAAATTATTATTATTATTATTATTTGTTTATTTATTCATGTAATATAAGGCACGTGCCTTTTAATTCATTACATTGTGGCGGGAATTCACTTAGTGATGGAGTTATTCAATTTCACTTAACTTAAATAAATTAATGCTAATTATCGGATTTCGGTTTATAAATCGAACATAAAGTACCGCGCTTCTCCATCGAAATAAGTTCCCAGAATATTTTGCTGGAGAAATTTGGAAAATCGTGGCTCAATTCTTTAGGGACCATCCATAAACCACGTGGACACTTTCTTGGAAATTTCAACCCCCCCCCCCTTCGTGGACAATTGTCCATACAAAAAAAAAACTTTTTTGTATGGAGCGTGGACAATCGCCATAACCCCCCCCCCCCCCCTAAAGTGTCCACGTAGTTTATGGATGGTCCCTTAGGTAAACATAAGTAAATGTGCCAATTTTGAACCAGATCAGGTGAGGGTTAAGGGTCGTGTTTAAATTGTTACTAACTGTTTACTAACCTAGATTTAAAAACTAACAATTAATTTAAATGTTAAAATATTTGTTATTGATCGTATGAACCAACCTAACAACAATCATTGAAATGGTCATCGCGAGCGAAACTGTTAGCTACTCTCGCGAGATCGTCACGATAACTGCAGTAGGATAGTGTAAATAGCAAGACTCAAAAAACTGCTTGATTTGTATTGGTCAGCAGTAGGTTTCAGATCAGATCAACAAAACCCCCCAGAACAGATCCCAATAAACCACGGTCGAAGCTATTTCGGTCTCGCGTTTTATCCAAAGAAAATAAGTAGTTTTTGTTCCAAGTTTGTGCGAAATAAAACCCAAGTACATTTAACTTTATTCTGCGAATCTTAGTTCTATACATAATCCGAACTCGTATCCGCTTGTGGTTGCCGTGGTGAAATCCCTGGTGAAGTTCTGGGCTGTGTGAAAATTAATGCGCTGGTCCACTTGAGCCGTGAAGAATTGTGCATTAAGTGGCTGGGAAAAGGTTCTCGTGTGTGCTCTGCGAGGAAATAAGTCGTGTGTGATCCGTTTGGTGCTACAAGTTGGTTTGCTTACGCAATCAACCAAGCTGAGTGGGAATTGGGTGTTTCTGCTGTGGCCGTTTGAGTGAAGAATCTATACCTGGGCGTCTTGGACGTCTACGCGGCGGTGGCTGTGGCACCTGAACCGGTCACGTAAGTGCGTGCTAGCTGCATTTTTTGGGCCACTCTTCGAGTGGGTGTAAATTCCTCCCATCGAACCATCCGGGACCGAGCCCGGCCCCATCAGGTCGCTTTTTACACAGTAAAAAAAATCATTTCAATATTACATCTGGGAAGTGGTACATCTTTTATGTCAGAAAAAATGTGTAATTTTACCTATAAAAATGTGCGATTTTACCACTTTTCTGGTGTAAAGCCACTTTTTCAATTTGAATTGAGGTAAAATTACGACATTAAAGAGGTAATATTTAACCTTCCAAATTTACATTATTTTTTACTGTGTATCGTTGAAGTTTGTATGGGAAAATTCGAAAAAATGTATGGGGAAAAGGTGGCGTTAAATGTGTCGGAACTTGTCAAGTGTGAGATTCGTTTGTAAAATTTTATGACAAGCAACTTTGTCGAAGACCGCAAAACAAACCGAGTTAACCCTGACGAGTTATTAACGATTTGAGACGTTTTTGTATGAACGGATTTTCTTTCACTAACTTCAAAAATAAAAAGCGACCCTTAACCGATTTTGGGCAAAATTTACTTTTTATGCCTAAGGAATCGAATCAGGGGGTATCACCCTGATGGTGCATTATGTTCAATTAATGTATAGAGGGTGGGAATACTTGATATCATTGTTTTGTATCGCACATATGTCTTCCAATTTATCATAAAACTATGTACACCCAACCCCCGATGGTTGGCCACTTTTTCGTTTGACACTTCTTTTGTTTGTACCCCGTTGGTTGGTCAAAGTCAAACTTAAAAGTGACGAACTGTCACTTTTTACGCGGCACTCACGCACACTATCAAAACAAACGTTTGGAAGTGTGTGTTAACTCTGTGTAAAAGGGGTGTCAAACTAAAAAGTGACTCCGTTCATTTGACAACAATTGGTGTCAAACCATCGGGATTTGAGTGTATAAACTTTTTGCAGTTAAAAGCTCAAATACAACTTTTTTCGGTTGATCAGATTTTTTTTATAAAATGAGTTATTTACCCAAATTATTGAATTTCCTTAAGTTAAAGCAATTCCACGTAAATCCTGTATTGGAGTGTTCGAATCTAGATCAAATTTGAGCATTTTTACAAAAGCTGATATATTTTGTTTACAAAACATTTAAAAAATGGTTCAAAAAGCAGTAAGCCATCTTCAAATATGCTAAAGGAATCCATGCACGAAAAACTTAACCGATCAGTTCAACTTTAGGCGGGGTTTTTAGTGACTTCAGAAAAGGATCAAGTCTCTCTAAACTCGATTGTGATTGATCAAAATAACTTACTTAAATTTTTTGTTTCATTTTAAACCAGTTTTCAAGAAAGTATGACTTTGTATATTATTTTGGAAAACTTCTATAACAGACAAAACATTCGATAAGGCCGATGCAAACATTTTTCAAAGATTTTGTCCTTCGGCTCTGGCCGAGATCGATTGGGGCAAAACCATGAAAAAAGAAATAAATAGCAAGTCATAATTTCATCATTTCAATGTTAAAAGGTATGTAAAATGCATTATACAGCAGTTCAGTCGATTTGAGATCTTGAGTTTTCAAAAAAATTAAGACAAAACTTCAGGAAATGGTGACAAATTTTTTGTCAAAAAAAAGTGTAACCTTACATCAGAAAATGATGAATTTTCATCAGTTTCTGATGAATATTCATCAGGTTCACATTTTTAAACATTTTTTCGGTAATATTACTCACAAAATAGTTAATATTCAACCTACCAATTTTTTACCATTCCAAAATTCAACTTTTTTTTTTGCTGTGCAGTTTTATGCATTTTAAACTGTTTTCAACTGATTGATTTCACTTAAAATTACATCAAAATTTGAATGCGTTTTCGAAAAAAAATTCCCCTGATATTCTGATGGAAAAAATGCATTTATTCTTCTGAAAAAATCAGTATAGTGAGAAAAGGCTAATTTTAAAATAGGTCGCAATCAGAAACCGGACAAAGATATGTTATTTTTCACTTATTTTTTCACTATTTAACATTTTGATAAACTTTTTTAGTATTTTTAAATTTATTATGTATTTTAAGATAAAATAAAGTATAAAAGTATAATATTAGAGTATAAAAACAATAATATTATTTATTCCCTTGATTATTTTTTAAATATGTAATTGAACATATTTTTGACATTACTTAAAATATAGTGAATAGTACTACAAAAAATCTGTAACTGATAAAAATGGTTATTTTGTAAAAAAATAATATATTTTTCCAAAAGATAAATGCAAAACGGATCGTGAAAATTTCGTTCGAAACTTTAATTCGAGAGGGCCAAAAGTTTGAAAAAAGTCAAACAAAAAGCAAAGAATGATTAATTTTGCTAAAAAATAAAAAGTAAAAAGATTTCAAAACGCTACAAAACGTCCGATGACTTTAAAAATCAAACAAGAATACTCAAATTATCAGCCTCTAAGGGATCGAACACGATTGAATTCAATTGCTCAAAGAAGCTTATTCTATCCCTGTTTCATTCCTCATCGTGAACTGTCACACCTCGCCGGAAACACAGTTAACGAAGGGAATTTTCTCGCGCCAAATTTCCCGCCTCAGTTCCGCTGGTTTTGTGGGCCAACAGGTGAATCCAAAGTTTTCTTCTTGTTGAGATGAAAAAGGGGAGGACAAATCGAGAAAAAAAAAATGTATTCGATGTTAAACGATGGTGTCAGATGGGGTGGGGCATTCGAGGGGCAAAGCTCATCAATAACGCCACGTGTGTGATGTTCAAAGATAAAACCACACATCGGGCCAGAACGCAGCCCGAAAAAGCTTACACTTCTGAATGTGGAACAGAACACGAGGACAAAAATAAAAGCTAAACTCGTTTGCAATTTATAAAATGCGGTTTGAAAAAAGCGCGCGCCACTTTCGCCAGGGCAAATCGTAAACGGTAATGTGATTTTCCTATCTCGTTTATTTTTATCTCACTCGCTCTTTAGAGAGAGAGGGGAAAGAGTGGGGGAAATGTTCCACTGACTTTGTCTCTCCCTCCCACTTGGAACACAGTCAATCGTAGAAGGCGTCTTTATATTGGGGTTGAATCGGGTCTTCCCCGACATTCAATCAATGGGAAATTCTCTTTAGAAATGTGTCATTTTAAAAATTGAAGTTTTTCCAAATCAAATGTCACATATTCGTTTGAAAAAAAAAACACAATGAAACCTCGATTCCATTTTGAAAAAATGTTTTTTTCCATGTTCAAAACAGAAATTTGAGCAATTTTTTATCTATGGAAAACTTTTATATCTTATTTTGCATTTTAATTCACTCATTTCAAATACCAACATTTGCAATCAACTTGCTTTATTTGAATTTTCCCCGTGTTTGAGAAAAGCTTGTAATTCCATCGGTTCTAGAAAAAAATATAAAAATTATTATTCATAGAAATATCTATCAAATTTCAAGATAAAATGTTGTTATTTCGTGAGGAATTGACACAATTCTGATTCAACTCTCACCGACGAACGTGTGTGATGTGATATACTTTCTCCCTGCCAAGAAACACCCCCCAAATCACGCTTACACACACATACGAGAGAATGTGTTCCAGTTCTTCGTTCGACTGACATCAAAGTTGTGCTAAGTCATTTTTTTCTGGCACACCCCTTCCCATCCCGTAACCTCCCCTTCTCCTCTCGAAATCAGGTGAGGGATGGGTCCCAGGTGAAGGATATCGTTTAGTGTTCTACCAGCCGCCCAACTCCTTGCCAACGCGCTCAGACACGCCTCCAACGTTTGCTAGATTCAATTATCTGGGAAATGATGACAAATTGAATTCGTTCGCAGCGAGTAGCGTTTTTGTCATTAGCGGACAGAGAGGAGGCTCGTTTATGGGCCTTTTAACGCGGATTTATCGCACTTTTGTTCTCACTTTTTTCATGCTTAAGCATCACATTTCCAATAAAGATTGATGAATTTTGCAGCAACTCTCACCAAAAAAGCTTCAAATTTATAGTGCAACCCACTTTACGTGCGCGTTTATTAAATTAAGTTCTCCAACCATCAACCCAAATAAAAACACATCGTTCTCAGCGGATGCGAGAGATCACGCTTGTCACTTCATTCACAAGTTTTTTTCCCCAGCTGATGGAATCACTCAACCAATCGAGAGCACTAGAGAAGGAGGAGGAGGATGAGGAAAATAGCTTCCATGTGGGAAAATGGTTGTTATCGAGCTCCTCAATTGCCGCCATAAAAGTTTTCCCTCGGCGATTCGCAGTGGTGGTGGTTAGACGTATTAGTTGTGTTGTATAAATGTCAAGCTATTTTTTTCTTGTGAGAAATTACAAAAAGGCGAAAGTTACATTCAAACGAAGAAATAAAAAAACTTATTTTTTTTTTGCAAAACATTACTAATGTTGCTTAAACGTGCAAAACTGATTCAAAACACTGCAATACATCTGGAAAACATAAAAAATTGTGTTATTTTTGTATCTGATCTATTTAGACCAGAAGATAAATGGACTCAATAATCTATAGAGTGTGGCGGTCATCACTCTCGTTTCTCGAGCATGATACACTGGGTAGTAAACATAATTTCATTTTTGCTTTTGTTTTTTTTTTATCTTGCTAAAAATGATTATAAACACAGAAAGTGCATTTTGAATTGTTTTCAGTTGATTGCACGTCTTTTTTCTTTGTTGTTTTGTAGTGTTTTCAAATAAGGTAGTGTTGCAAAAAGAAGATTTTTCATCATAAGTCGTAGTTGTAAACCTCGTTGGATAAATATGACGAGGGCTGAAAAACCCAGTTTTGCAACAAGTTGGAAGCATAATTTTTTTTTACAGTTCCGAAAAATACTCTTTGAATAGAATTTTGAATCAAACGTTCATGTGTCTAGTGAATTCATCGTTGAAATCCAAATTAGATTGAAAGTGTTACCTAATATTTTTTTTTTAAATTAAAAAAATGGACAATATTTCATAGAAAAGAAATAATGGTAATATACAATGGTGACAGATTTTGTGTTTTAAAAATTGTAATATTACATTAAGATGATTTTTTATCAGTTTTTGGTGAATTTCCATCAGGTTTAAATTTTCAAACCTTTTTTAGGGTAAAATTACTCAAAAACATACAATATTCAACCAACCAAATTTTCAACCATCCCAAATTTATCTTTTTTATTCTGTGTTGCAACGGCCTTAATGTAATTTGAAAATTATAATAAATGGCCAAATTCTTGTATTGTTAAGTCAAAGAAATACGTAGACAGCTTTTTAAAGGTAGATTTATTACCTCACTGATCTTTTAAATAATAAATTTGGAATATTTAGATAAAATCTACTGCAAAGACATGTAACTCTGTCTAAAAATAAGAATTGTTAGTAAATTTATATAATTAATCTCAAACGGACGATGACGTGAATTTAAACCATTAACCACGATATCTAGAACTGCTTCTCTTTACATAAGTAATTTGAAAGTTTTTCAACAAACCATTCCGACAAATGGAAAATCTGACATTCAGGACAAAATACATCTTTAAACTTTTCTTGGTCGTATGTCGAAAAAATGACTTTGTAAAATTGTCAGAACTTTCCGATAAAAATATTTTCAGATTTGAAAAAAAAATCATCCCAATACTTGGAAATGGCCTAGTTTTCCAAAAATCGTCAGTTGTGTGCTATCTTGTGACAACGACCATTTAGTACTTTTCGAGAAAATCGATTTTTAAAGTTTGTTGGTAAATAATTTTAAAATTATGAATGATAGAGCCAAACTTTTTGAAGCAATCGGTTCGTATACTATCGCTTAAAAAACGCTCCAAGTTTCAACAAATTTGGTTACACCAGTTAAAAGATACAGTAAATAATGTAAACAAAAATCTGAAAAGCACGTGTCAAAAGTGTGTTTCGAAAGTAAAATTGTACTACGTGTCACAAGTGTGCACAGAATTCCCATGCAAACTAAAATATGCTTAAATCAATAGTTTAACCGACTTAACCAGTATATTTTCAAAAACAAAAGATTGCATTGCCTTCAGAAAATGTGTATCAACATAAATTTGTGAAAAACAAGAAAATTTTTCCACATTTTCCAACAACATGTATGACGTGTCACAAGTGTGCACGATCATTTTGATGATAAATTGGTCTATGTCACAAGTGTGTATTGCGATATCCGGGAAACGGAAGCGAGTTTCCAAAATCAGCTTAAAGCATCTTGTAGTGTTTGTTAAGTATGGCAAAACGTCATCATTAACTCATTTTCGACCAAAATGGTCTATGTCACAAGATAGCACACAGCTGACGAAATATAATTTTTAATGGGGTATAGACTAAAAGGGTCTTTAATGGCTTTTGCGGTGATTATTTTTACTAATTCGTGATTTGCACCCTTTTTCGCCCACTTGTACCCACTACAGTAGGTCTTTACTAAAAGCTAGAGATGGGTGTCATGTGGGTGTTCCATCCTGTCTTCCAACCTTGTCAAAAATACTTAAATTAAGTAGCTTAAAACTCTTTTTTAAGACACCAACGCTTTACAAGGTCACCAGTAGAAGTTAGGGATAAGTTGACACCCTGTAGGTGTTTCACTCTGCATGTCTAAAATTTTCAATTGAAGCCACATTTATATACAACAACTTTTCGTAAGACACCATTTTACTAGGTTGCTACCTTATTACGTTGAAAATTAGGTTTTTGAAATATCTACCGAAGTACTGACAGTGTTGGCAAGAAATATAATGTTCAGCACTTATTTTGAAATGCCTCTTTTAAAAACCCTGTGTTTTCTTTCAGAAGCAAGATGGAACCATATTTTCTTCGGGAATGTTTTAGAGGACATTCAGGACTATCTTTCTACGGTGTTAGTTCCCTGCGTGTAAGCATCTAGTGATTTATAAAAATGTATAATTTATATATATGTTTTATGTATATGTCCCTATTTTGGGCCTAGTGCCTATTCTGGGTTTACTAAACATATTTCAACGAAATTGTGCATTTCACCAAATCTGGCAGGAATCTGCCATTTAAGAATGATACGTGCTGTCGTTATCTTCATTTTGGCGTGCTTCGTGATTTCAACCAATCAGAAGGTAGGTCGAAAATAAGCTAAATGAAGGTCTTATCCTAGGAGAAATAGACCCAGAATAGGGACAAAAACAGGTCGCATGATAGATTCGGACAACGTTTTTATCAAAATTTCTGAGATCCAGCTTCCAAAAAGTGCATGAATAACACTTAAATGCGTATAACTTTTGATAGGGTTGTCAGATCTGTAATCTATTGAACTCGTTGCAAAGGTCTTTTGATTACCTATCCAACGACAGGTCGCATGATAGAAACGGACAAAGTATTCATCAAAATATCTGAGATCCGGCCTCTAAAAAGTGCATAAATAACACTTAAGTGCGTATAACTTTTGATAGGGTTGTCACATCTTCAAACTTTTGAACTCATTGGAAAGGATTGATTACCTATCCAACGACAGGTCGCATGATAACGTTTTCGTTATCGTCCGGACAACGTTTTCGTCGAAATAAATGAGATCCGGCCTCTAAAAAGTTCATAAATAACACTTAAGTGCGTATAACTTTTGATAGGGTTGTCAGATCTTCATTCTTTTGAGCTTGTTGAAAAGGTCTTTTGAATACCTTTCTAAAAATGTATAACATGACGGGGTTTCTCACAAAAACCACCCTTTTTACAATCTTCTAGACTTTTGTTAAAATCGTTTAGCATAACTTTTGGAGTACTTAACTAAACTTTATAATTTTCAATAGCGACTTATGGGACCCCAAGACGAATCGGTTCAGCCAGTGCCGAGATAATCCAGTGCAAATTTTTTTGATCAACATCCCACCACACACACAGACATTTGCTCAGAATTTGATTCTGAGTCGATATGTATACATGAAGGTGGGTCTAGGAAGTCAAATAAAGAATTTCGTTTTTCGAGTGATTTTATAGCCTTTTCTCAGTAAGGTGAGGAAGGCAAAAATACCATTTTAAATAAACTTTATAAAATTTCAATCAATTTTTTAGATTCCAAATCTCAGATTTTTTCAATAATTGAAAGAAGAAATAAGCACAAAATTATTCACAATCCAGTGTTGTCATCTGGCATCGCACGGACGGATATCGTTTTCCACTTCACCACACCAGCAGTTAGAACGATAACGTTTATGTGTATGTTTTTTCGTGAGTGCGAATGTGATTGGGAACGCTCAATCTTTCCGAAGTCGTTCTACCAAACAGTTTTGTGGTTGTTGAGGAAAATATCACCCAAAACCGATAAACCGATACAAATGCCATAGGGTAGAGGGTGAAAATGGGATAATTCAATTAGATAGTGTATTTATTTGGTTTGATATATTTGTAGAAAAAAAGAGAGGAGGTTGATCCTAGACACGAATTCATTTTTGAGAGCTCATCTGTCATTGTGAAGCCATGATGCTTTTAGGATTTGAACAATTCATCAAGATTTGTTTTTAAACTTAGATTCAACATCAATTGATCATTTTTGAGCAACTTTAAAATTATCAACATACAAAAAGTCACTGATTTCAAGTACCTTATAAATCACAAACCACTTTCAGGGAGTTTCAACCTTCGTTATCACCACTTTTTTTAAACCCCAAAGTGGACATCATTATTCATCGTCACCTTTTCTAAACCTAACCTGCAGCAAAAGCAACAACAGCACACACACACACAAAAATGATTCAACAAGTTCCCATTCTGCTCCTCACCAATCAAGTCAAGTACCCCTCCTCGGCAGATGGAGTGATCAAAGTGGGGAAATGGAAGGGAGAAAAAAGTGACAAAGCAAGGACTAAGAAAATTGCTTAACTAAATAACCATTCAATTTGTACTTGTCGCTGACAACGTGCTGCTGTGCCACACCAGAGTGGATGATGCTGCTTGATGCCTATGTTAAGGGATTAAGATGATACGGTAAGTTTTGAAAAAAATCAAAATTTGATGTTTGAAAAAATCAGCAAAGTTTCAATGGAGGTGCCAGGTGTTTCTTAAATTTTTCATTGAATATAATCAAATTTCAAGTTAACTAAGGGTTAGATTCCCAGCCCGATGAAGAGCACCCAGTGTCTATACACATGGTGAAAATCGACGTTTGATCCTTTCGTCGCAAGCGTTGACTCTTCCTTCTGCAAAGTAAACGTATAAAAAACCACGTGGAACCGGTCGTTGTGGGTGGTGGGAGGAAGTGATTATCGGTGGATGATGATGATGTGTTACTTCTGCTTTCTGCTGTTGTTGTTGTTCCCTTTCATTATTCCCCACCGTGGCAGTGGAAGCTACCTGTAGCGAGGACCTGTTTGAACAAGTCTTTGGGTGCGTATCACGTTGATGACGATAAAACGACGTGATGGTGTTGGTGGTGGTGAAAATGAGATTACCGTAATTGTGCGATATGTTTTTCCTAACTTTGGCTTATTCAAGGCAAATTTAGGCGAATGAGGTTTTGTTTTTAATTAGACGGCGGCGAAGATTAATGGCTTTGAATGAGCGGTTATGACGTTAAACTGATTAGGCCGTCTTGGTTCGGTGCAAGGAGGGTTTTTTCTGGTTTAATAAATGAGATTTTATTTGCTTGATTACGATGAAAACGTGGATGAACCCTGTTATTACGAGTGACGTTCTGAAGCTGTAGAAGAAAATACACAAAAAAGTTTATGGAGAACAGAGAAAAATCACTTAAATTTCTGAAAATATTTTGAACAACCAGCCGTTTCCATCAAACTATTTGGATTACAGTGATATTATGGAGACACATGGTTTTTTTTTAAAAAAAAAAAGGGGAATTTGCTAAATTAATCCAACTTAAACATTGTATTTTGGTATACCAACACTTTACTTAGTAACAAGAAAGCATAAAGTGGTGGCACTGAATAATCTCTCATAATCAAATTTGTACCAGCAACACATCGTTTCCCAACTCAATTTCCTTAATCACTACAAACTAACCCAAGATACAAGTTGTAACATCGCCGAAAAACCATTCTACTAACCTCACCACACGCCAGGAAGTGATTCGGGCCGGTTCGCTTCTGCCGGGGCTGTTGGTGCATCGAGAACAGCACACCGATGATGAAATCCCCGGCGATGTGGGCCGAAGCCCGTTTGGACGTGTCCGTCTGATGTCCAGGTCCGGCCAGCGTCGTTGATTTGTCCAGCACCTGGGCGGCCGCTGCGATGGCCAGAATGCAGATGATGGCGGTGGCCAGTGGCCACGTGGACCACAGTGAGGACATTCTTGTGCGCTGAAAACGTTGGCCCCTCTCTAGGGGACTATATTTAGCTGACTCCGGGACTTGTCGTACGGATGCTTGCAAGGGTTGTCATGAATGAGATCACGATGTGGGCACTTTTTCTGACTGTCATTTTTCTAGCCCTTTTGCTCTGCCGTTGCTAACATTCACTCGAAACGAACGAAGTTGACTTTATAGCTGTCGGCCACCATTGCTAGTACCAACCACTAGTGTCTTCCTTTTTATCTACAAGGACTTCGCCGCCCTGGGCTCCTAAGTGTATGAAAGTATGGCACGGAGCGACGGCGCCGAATACCCATATTTACACAAAGAATTTTAGAGCGCCCGCCGCGGGATTCGAACCGGCAACCTCTGGATTATGAGCCCAGTGCGCGGTCCGATTGATCCACACGGGCACTCTGTGCAGTCAATTGTATAAATTAAACAATCTTGTTTATTTTGCACTGAAGGTGTTCCCACTTTTTTTACCACAACATCAACTTTTTTTGTCACTTTGCAATGCAATAAACAGAAAAAACTATGCAATTGAAGCATTTAAATTTAAACAACAAAAAAAAACAAATTTTAGAATAGAAATTATAAATTTCATTACACTTAACTCAATTCATTAAGCAGTCAAAAGTTGATAGATAAAAAAACATTATAGAGCAATTCTCTGAGATTTCGGTAATTAATTTTGTTTTTTTTTATTTTTTTTTTTTATCCGGCTGAAACTTTTTTTGTGCCTTCGGTATGCTGACCGAGCCACGTAGCCCAGTGGTAACGCTTCCGCCTCGTAAGCGGTAGATCGCGGTTCAAATCCCGGCTCGGACCAACACAACTGGTGATCTTTTCCCTTCTGGATTCGATTGCTTAGTAAAGGGAAGGTAGTGCATCGTCACAAACTGGACCTTATCACGACACCTTAGGGAGGCGACCTATGGAATGTTAACATTAACCTTAACATGTTAACATTAAGTTGAGAATGAAACTGCCACTGAATCCGCTTTGTAAATGCCGGCCCCGATACTCTTCAAGGGTGTTCCCCTCAGGAACTGGGAAAGATTTACTTACTTTACTTCGGTATGCTCAAAGAAGCCATTTTGCATCATTAGTTTGTCCATATAATTTTCCATACAAATTTGGCAGCTGTCCATACAAAAATGATTGATGAAAATTCAAAAATCTGTTTCTTTTGAAGGAATTGTTTGATCGATTTGGTGTCTTCGACAAAGTTGTAGGTATGGATATGGACTACCGTCATCAGGGGTGACATTGGGTCTGGGGGGTGAGATTAGGTCATACAAAAATACTGAAATTTGTATGACCCGATCTCACCCCCCAGACCCAATGTCACCCCTGATGACGGTACACTGAAAAAAAAATTATACACGGTAAAAACATTTAGGTGATTTTTTATTTCACTTTTTGTCACTAAAACTTGATTTGCAAAAAAAACACTATTTTTATTTTTTTATTTTTGATATGTTTTAGAGGACATTAAATGCCAACCTTTCAGAAATTTCCAGAATAGGCAAAAAATCTTTGACCGAATTATGATTTTTCGAATCAATACTGATTTTTTCAAAAAATCGAAAAATTGGTCGCAAAAATTAAAATCGAATTTGCAATCAAAAAGTGCTTTAGTGAAATTTTGATAAAGTTCTTCGTTTTTTAGTTATACACAGAAAAAAAGATGAATTTTGGAAGGTTGAAAATTTGGTAGGTTGAATATTCTCTCTTTTTTGAGTAATATTACAGAAAAAATGTGTAAAAATTTGATCCTGATGAATATTCATCAATACCTGATGTAATATTATACATTTTTTTCGACACAAAATTGGTCACCATATCCTGATGAATATTACCATCTTTTTTTTGTGTAGCCTTTTTTAAAAAGTCGCAGTTATTTTTTTTAAATTAGTGCACATGTTTGCCAACTTCTGAAAAAAATATTTTTGGGAAGCTGAGAAAATTCTCTATATTTTGCTTTTTAACTTTTTTGATACGACCCTTAGCTGCTGAGATCCTGTTTTTAAATATCATGCATTTATTTAAAAACAGGAAAATCGATCGATTGATGCAAAGGGGTACATCTTTTATGTCAGATCTTACGTCAGAAAAAATGTGTAATTTTACCTCTGAAAATGTGTAATTTTACCATTTTTCTGTTGTAATGTCGCTTTTTCAGTCTAATTGAGGTAAAATCACATCATAAAAAATGTAATATTTAACCTTCCAAAATCACAATTTACACAATTTTATGCTGTGTAATGTCGATATCTAAGCACTAATGGTCCGATTTTCAATGTTAAAATATGAAACGTTCGTAAAATTTTTCGATCTCTTCGAAAAAAATATTTTCAATTTTTTTAAATCAAGACTAACATTTTAAAAGGGCGTTATATTAAATGTTTGGCCTTGGCCTTGTAAAAGCCTTGTAAAAAATCAAATTTTATTTTTGATTGTTGAGCATAAATAAGTATGACGTATAAACTACGCTAAAGTGATTTAGAATTTTTTAATCCAAGATGGCGGCCAAAATAATGGTGAAGAAATATTGAAAAAATGCAGTTTGTATTTTAAAAGACAATTCATCATTCAACTGCGACTGAAATGGGGTCAGAGAACTGAAATTTATTTTAAAAGTAAGAAAAAAAATAAAAACAAAGACAAATTCTTGATTCCACTATACGAAGTCCCATATAAACCTTCGGGTAATCGAAGCTTCGGATAATCGAGTACGGACTGTACGTCTGAATGCTTGCAAAAAAATATATTTGTAAATACATTGAAAAGACAGTTTGAAAATATGTCCACAAGAGGTCGGAAGTTTACTAATATGAGCCAGAGCATTTAAAGTTATCTGAAAATTTTGCATCCGCAAAAGTTGTTAGTTTGCATAACTATTAAAAAACAAAATTAAACTTCACCATTCAAATACCAAGCCATGTGTCTCTAAACTGGACTGTATGGACAAAATTCGTTCAGCCAAAGCCGAGAAAACGCACAGATATATGCTCGCAATTTGGTCCTATTAAGTACCGTAAAACGGGGTGACTTTGATAGCCGGGGTGACTTTGATAGCCGTAGGTTTGCGATTTTTCCGCAAAATGTAGAGTACAATTAAAATACGTAAGGAATGGTTTAGAAACATACTGACCATGGTAGAGAAGTGTTCAAAGTACCTCAAGAAGAACTTTTTATAAAGTTTAAAAAGTTAGTTAACTATAGTTAAGAAAATGTTGATGAAAGTCATTATTTTAAACTTCTCAAAGTGTCATGATTTTCTCAATGAATATGATTTTCAATCGGAAAACGGAACGCATTTTCGGGTTTTTTGGAAAATTGTCCACTAGGAGAAGGTTAAATAAGTTTGTAAATAATAAATAATATGTGTTTTTGAAACACAATTAAAAAATATCTCCAAATTTATAGGCAATTCCAGTTAAACAAATTTCATGTAAAATGTTAAAACTTGAGATTCGAGCGAGTTGTGGCGCTATAACCACGGCAAATAGTGTCCAGGGCATTCGTGGAAATACAATGTCCCTTCCCAGAGGGTCCCGGAGTACCAGACCTTCTTAGCATGGTGCTCCCAACGAATACAACCAAAATCTCGGAGCGTATGGTGGTGTGTCCCCACGCTTCTTCCTCCCCTGTCGATTCAGAATTGTGTTGTTGTTCGAACACTCAGTGCTCAAACTCAACCCAATTACGAGTCATCTCTGCGATACGGCTTTACGCAGTAGGCCTGGCCGCTTTAACGCTTGTGATGTTTCAATGCATTCTAATACAATGGCGCACTACAAATGTTAATAAATGACAAGAAGAGTGCTAGGCGTCATCTAACCTAAGGCATTCTCCAGGATCCCTTCGAAAGATTGGCTGCGCTAGGGTCTGATTAGATTAGATTAGATTAGAATATCCGAGGCCTTCCAGCAACTCGTCAACATCGTCTGCCAACGTGTCCAAAACAAAAATTGGAGGTGGTCTTCGTTCCGTAGGAGAATTGTTCTGTTTTGACGTCGACACTTTTTTCCGTGCACGACCATCATCGTCGTCGTCGTCGTCGGTAGTGCTGCTACCGTCGGTGTTGTTGTTGTTGTTTTCTTCGTCGTCGCTCAGCATCTGGAACTCGTTCCTGATGGGGATATTGGCGGATGTTGATGTGCCACTGGTTGTGGCACCGGAAGTACCGGAACGGGTTCGCACTGGTGATCTTGGAACATATCCGGGATGTAGTAACTTTTTGTCTATGCCTTCTGCGCTCACGCTCCCCTGCGCGATGGCGGTCGACACGGCGTTGGTTTGTTTACCTTTTTACACACGGCCGGTAGACGAACTTCGCGGTTTTTTCGAGGCCGCACTCGAACTGCCACGGCCACGGCCGGCCTTTGGCATGCTGGAGAAGCAAACTCGCGGGTAATCACAATCAAATGCGGCGAAAAAATCCGAAAAAAACGATAGAGCACTGAGCACTTCACTGCTGCTTGCTCTCGTGCGTACACGGAGGATTGCAGATGAAACCACTAACTTAAAATAGCCAAATCTCGGCAATGATACTACCAAATGTCTTGAAATATATTTTGTTAATAGTTTAAAATGTATACTTTAATTCCCTGCAAAAAGTTTTAAGTTTTAAATAAGTTTAAATGTGTGCTCATACCAAACTCTGACATTTTTGACGATTTACATTTATATAACCCCTTAAACGATGCGACCCTTGGAAGAGTCCAGACTCAATTGTTCGAAGCCTAGATTATACGAAATTTTGATTTTCCGGTTTGTGTGGGATTTCCGATTATCGTTTCATGAACAAAAAACTGTTTTTTTTATTTTCTTACTTTTAACATGAAATTCGAGTTCTGCGACCCCAATGTGTAGATTTCGAGTTAATATTATGCAATCATAAAAAAACCTAGCGTGACGTCACAGTCTCGCAAACCCCCCCCCCTTCCCCCTTCGTCACATCTTGTCACACCTACGGTAACTCCCCCTCCCCCCCCTAAGAGCGTACGTACTTTATGGATGACGCCTTACAATAAAAACCATATGGCACGATTATCAAAGGCAATGATTTCTCAATTACTTTTTTTGATAGCAAATGTATTCTTTTTAAAATCCGTTTTCTCTGGATCAATTTGACTCCAAACTTTCCAAGTCCTTTTGCCATTTGGCCTCATCTTTCAAATATTTTCTATATTTTAAAACTAAGCCTAAAAAAAGGCTAAATAAAATTAGCTATTCATGCTTTTCAGCTTGATTTAAAAATGATGCTCAGTCTTAATCGGTGATATTTTTTATCATGCACTTTTACTATTCATATCTTTAAAGGATACATCTAAGTGTGTATATTTACCGAATTCGGTAAAGTTTACCGAATTTTCAACTGCTGAACAGTTCGGTAAACTGGAAATTACCGAATTCGGCAAAAACTTACCGAAATTAGGTAATGAAGTTCATTATTGTCCATCGTACAACTGAAATTCGGTAAAATTTTGTTTATTTTGACAAATGGTTTACTGCCCCTGATCGCACAAATGTCCAATATGCATTTTCACCGATTTTGAGTTATTGATGCAGTTTGGTTCAAAATCGTGTGCTTTTTCAGAGAAGCTTACAACATCCAGTACTTTTTTCTGGAAATCTGGAGAAAATCCAGTTTTTGTATCCACCGAAATTGTTAGTTTGCATAACCATTAAACAACAAAATTAAACTTTTCCATTTAAAAAAACCAAGACATTGGTCCCAAAACTGGTCTGTATGGACAAAATTCGTTCAGCCAAAGCCAAGAAAACGCACAGACATTTGCTCGGAATATGATCCTGAGTCGATATTTGTATAACAAAATTAAGTAAATAAAAGTAATGATCATGATGATGCATAAATCGATGTTTACTGGCCAACTTCTAAATTAACTTTATTTTCTGAATCAGTTGAATCCAAAGCGGCTTCGAAAGAATGTCCTTCTTCCAGTAACTGCCTCGTTTAACTTTTCCAGTAAACAATTTTGAAGACAATCCTAATTAGCACCAAAATCTGCCGCCAAAACGAGTCTAGCTCTGGTGACTTTTCTCTTTCTTCAAATTCTTCAAGCCCCAACTATATCAAACTACAATTGCTTTCCAGCCTGATGCCGACAAATGCATTAAACACTCTGCGAAGCAGAGCAGGTCGTTTTGCTTGCTCAACTTTCCCCGACTGTGACATTCCGCGCCAAACCGCGCCTTCCATCGGAAGACGCCGGACGCGGCCAATTGTCATTATGGCATTTTTTTGCGCGCCAGCAGCATCCTTTTCAGATTCAGATAAGTTTTTCTTAACATTCCAACGCCCAAGGCTCCAAAAAAGTTGGAACGGTAACTTCAACTCAATGGTTCTCGGGCATAACTCAACCAATCAAGATGATTCTTCTTTCCAGTGATTTATTAGGATTTCTAGATGATGCAGAACTTAATTTGATCAAATCTGTAATTTTTGCGATCAAAAACATCGTTCCAACTTTTTTTTTCGCTTGTGATCGCCAAAAATTCCGCGGAGGCAGTCTTTTTAAAAAAGGTGGAACGATGTTTTCGGTCGCAGAAATTACAGATTTGTTCAAAACAAGTTCTGCAAAATTTAAGGATCATCTAGACATTCTTACAAATCACTGGAAACAAGAATCGTCCCGATTGGTTGAGTAATGCCCGAGAACCAGCGAGTTGAAGTTGCCGTTCCACTTTTTTTGGGAGGCTTGGGCGTCCGTGTAAGTTGGACATGCGTTGGGCATTCCAGTGTTAAGGTTTCCTTTTTCCTGCCTGCGTCTAGCGACACACTCCCTAGGACCGGATTCAAAAGTGAAGAATTAATATTTCCTGCCAACACTTTGTGCATCCGGGCACGTTCCGGAATAGGGGAGAGGTCAGGACCAAGTTCTACTACGCGCTGATTTTGCCATAAAGAAGCGCTAATTACGCTGATTCGGACGTAGACATTTTCACGCGCGGTCATCTTCAAGGAGACTGCGTGCGATGTTGTGTATAACTTTGCGAAAAGTTTTTGTTTAAGTTTGACACACTTTTCAAACAACAACTGCGGAAAGTTTGTTAGGCCTCTTAGGTTTTGCTCCCCCCGGTATAATGAAGTCAATTTAATGGGATTTTTTAATTAGTCTGAATAACCTTCATCGACCATGGCAAGAGACAACCCAAGAAAGTACTCGAAAAGGTCCGGCTAGCCCTTCAGCGTACTTCAATGACCGATGAACCCTGAAAATCAAGTCAAGTCAACCAGTTGGTTCTGCTCAAAATATGTGGTTTACAAGCAAAAGTGATAACTCATTTTCGTGACCCCCCAAAAGAAACGTGTCCAAAAGGGTGTGGTTTGGCATTAATTTTGGTCACGCTTTAGGGGTGAAGGATTTTTACTGTCATTAGCTTTTTTTCGCTCTCACACTCCTGTGCATGTCCAGTTTTCTGAGTTACCTGAATATATTTTGGCGGGCAAAGTGACGGTCATCGTGTCATCGCCGTCGTGGTAAAGTATTGCGGCGAGGCCCTTTGGGTAATGACTTCCGCGGTGTAATGGGGGTGGTGACATTTTTGTGAGCGTTTTAAGTCTGTTTTTAATGTGTCAGCAGAGTTTCAAAATATTTTTAAATATATTCATTTAAATTTCATTTTTCATATTCAAGTTCAAAGTTTTGATTTTGCGAAGATTCGGTAATTCGACGTTATATTTCACAAATCGACGCTGTCGTGCTATCATGTCGCACCCGCCATTTCGACGTTCCGAGAAAAACGCATTTTAATGTTCGACCTTGAATAAACAAAAACGAGAGCACGCAATGTAAACAATGAAAAACACGTTTTGTTTGGTTGACCATTATGTGCATTGTCCCGAAGTTTGGTTCAATTTGGTTGCTGGAATCCCGAGTTATAATTGCAAATGTTTACGGTAGTCTGTACGTGTACGTGCGTCAAACGCATCCTGACCTGAAATCCCTTAGTTCAATTGTCGCACTTACATAAATTTTCTGGAAGTGGCAAAAATGCACGGAGTTTTTTCGGTTTTTGGTGAATATCTCAGGATTGAAATCGAATTTAGGGGATCTGTGAAGGTCAAAAGGTAAGGCATTGTTAGCTGCACAAAATGGCGTTCTTTACTCAAAAGTGGTTTATTTTAAAGATTAGACTTCCACTAAAAATCCGAGGGCATTAATTCTTGAAATACACATATTCATTGAAAACAAACTTATAAAATCGATAATGATCCCCGGTCACGAGAAATTCTAGCAGAGTTGGTTCTGCTAGAATCCTGCTAGAATGATTCTAGCAGGCCTGTCAGGATTCTATAAGATTTTTGCTAGAATATTCTAACAGAGCGAAATCTGCTAGATTTCTGTAAGAATTTTGCTAGAAAAATCTGACAGAGCGAAATCTGCCAAAAATTACTTCATTTCCGCCAAACCTCTTCGTAGCGAACTTTACTTCCGCCAAAATATTCTTGTCAACGATCTTGTTTACACAAGTGCACTTTGTTCGATTTTTAAAGTAGATGTCATCATTTTTGTCCGCTATTTGGTAATTTTTTCATACAAAATGATAGCGTGCCAAGATAACTTACTCATCCTTTTTAACAAGCACCAGATTGAGATGGTTTAACCGAGAAAACCCAAACAGTTAAAAACACGATGCCAGCTCGGTGGTGTAGCACCAGAGTCAACATAAACGGTCATTGGCCGTATGCTACGCGGAAGCATTCCGGAAACAAAAGGTAAGCACTGGAGCAGAAGCTAAAAACATCAAAGCCGTTTTGTTTATAAACTTATTTATTTGCAGGTGGTCCCGAGATTTTCCACGCAACGCAATGTTCCAGGGCTATCCGTTCCTCAACGATTGAAGCGACCATTGAAGTGACCAGTGAAGTGTAGAATTTAAATGTTAGTGAAAGTGCATGTTTTTGCCTCCATTTGTTGTAATTAAAATAATAGTTTGAATAAATATGATTTTGAAACGCGTTTTTAATTTAAAAATAAATAGAAATATCCTAGGAAATATCTTACTAACTGCTTCTAGCAAAATTCTAGCAGGATTCTAGCAGAAATTTCCTGCCAGTTAATTCTAGCCAGATTCTAACAGAATTCTAGCAGAATGGGCTGTCAGTTCGTTCTAGCAGCATTCTAGCAGGATTCTTACAGAACCGGTTGATTTCGCCGACCTCTGCTAGAACCGGTTATTGCATTTGAGCTAGAATTCTTTGAGAATTCTGGCAAAGAACTGGCAGTATGATGGCAGCTTTCTAGTAAGAAGAATTTCGCTCTGTTAGAATTCTGTAAGAATTTTGCTAGAACGCCGTGACTGGGTCTGTTCAGAATAATTATATCGTCAGCTGGGATAAATCGGGATGCATGACCTAGAAAATATTTTACCGGAGGCGCACAATCATTCATAAAGCTTCGTTTGAGGTGAAGATTCAAGAAGTTTCGCCTTTCCACGAAGAAATTTGTCAGGTACATTGATTTGCAATAATAATCTCCTTCAGCCATGGCGTGATGTCCATGTGTGTCTTTAATAAAAATCAATGGAGCTTAAAAAAAATCGTTTGAAATTATATTTAAAAATCCAAGGTGACTTTGAGTGTCACTGTACTTCTGAGCAAATTGAATTAATATGTAAATCGATCATTTAGGCTAGGTTTCTTTTAATGATTTATTTAAAAAAAATAACAATTAAAAATGTAAATTTATTAATTTTTAATAATTTAAATGTAAATTTCAGGTTATGTAAATAAATCCTTATTTACATACAAAATAGTTCTTCTAAAAATGCCTTCAAAACTGGATTTTTTTAATTTCTTTTTTAATAACTTATAAAACCTAGAAACTTTTTTTTTCCGTTTTGTGATTCGAACTTATTTTCCTTGAGAAAAACTTGACACTTAGAGAGTAATAAAATTATTCTATTTATCCTTTTTTTTATAACAATAGTTAACTAATTTTTGAAAAAAAATAAAAAAATGTGAAGTCGGAGTCGGAGCCAACAATTTGTTAAAAGCTGGAGTCGGAGTCGGAGTCGGCTAGAGTTGGTAGGCCGGAGTTGGAGTCGGAGTCGGAGTCGGAGTCGGTTGAAGCTGAAAGCCGGAGCCAGAGTCGGAGTCGGCTAAACTCCGAAAGCCGGAGTAGGAGTCGGAGTAGCTTGAAATATGACCCGACTCCGCAGCCCTGCTTTATATAGACTGTAGTTGCCCCAGTTGACGGTATAACGTTTATAAGACATGTTTTCTTAGGCTCATATAAGCCATTTTTGTGTATATGGTCTAGTTGGCCCGAAAAATCAGGAAGCAAAAAAAATATTTTTTCAAAAAACTTCAAAATTTCAATGGAATTTTAAATGCAATCAGCTGTAATAAATTTAAAATGCATTCCACTGCGCTTAGTATCATTTTCAGCATGTTTGGGTTGATTTAAAAATCTTTAGGATTTTTGAAAATTTTCGATGTTCAATATGGCTTTTAATTTTAATTTTTATATTTTTGGCTTCAAAACATATTTGGAACAGTCTTAGGGTAGTTGTTTTGCAATCATTAGTTCTCAAAACATCCCAGTATCACAGATTTTTTTTTCGCCGAAAAAATTACGTTTTGCCGTACTGTTTAACGGAATTTTACAAAAACAAAGAAAACAAAATATTTTTGATCAATCCTAAACTTTCAAAAACGATGTACACGCAGGAAAATGCATATTAAATTGTTTTCAATTGATTAGACTTCTATTTCAATCTAAAAATTTTAATTTTCTGGAAAAAAAAATTTACCTCTGATTTTTTGAACAGATTTTAAAGGGTAGGAGGCGACATAAACTTTGAAAAATAGTTTTAAAATGGTCATTTTTCATTTAAAACAAAAAAAAATATTTTAAAATTTCGTCTTTTTGTAACTTTGCAGGGTTTTTTTGGGTTCAGGTGTAAAAATCATCAGCAAATTCTATTAAATTTCGTAGAATTGCTATAACTCGTGATGGTTAGAAGCAAACTTCTTATGTTTACATATCATTTTTTATATTGTCTGCTCTACAACTTTGTAGCACAATGTAACACTCCAAAAAATAACCCTGCAAAGTTATTAAAAAACGAAATTTTAAAATGAAAAATTTTGTTCTAAATGTAAAAAATAACCTTTAAAGTTGTTGCAGATTCGAAAAATACATTAAATTTCCCTTAAAATGTAAATTAAAATAAAAATGTAACGAAAAATGGCAAAGTTTTTTTTACTATTTCTGTATTTTTTTGATGAAAAATACTTTTTTCCGGAATTCTGAGTACGTCATCAAATCGGGTGTACTATAAAATACATACAAGTCCCTTTGACACAAAATTTCCGAACCATCACTATTTCAGGCAGCAAATTATTGAAAAACACGTCTTTTTTCGAATGTTCAACATTCGAAGGAGTCGTACCGCCCCTCCGTCACGAAATATCTAAAAAAGGAGCTCGAATTCAAATTACCTCTAAGGACAAGGTTTCACACAAATCAAAAAGGGGTCGGGGCATTTTTTCCGATTTCGTGTGAGTTTGAGAAGTAATTTTAAATGTCAACATGTAAAGCAATATTCCTTTTCTTGTTATATTTGAAATACTGTAAAGAAAGCAAAATCAATCATTTGTTGTAGTGAGTTATTGATTTCTACCCCAAGAATTCAACAATAATTAGTTCCACAACAACTCAATTCGTTATCTTTATTCACTCTAGCCGATTGAAATATAACGCAACAGTCAATATATCTTATCTGGTTGTAGCTACTAATACTGAATCGATAACCAAGGCTGCCCAAATTCCCATGCATTATTTTATTCGGCAAACCACGGCCAGGTTATTTGGATAACTAAAAATCGTTAATGATCTTGTCACCCCTATCGATTATGCAGCCCAAGGTGGATCCCATGGGAGCAATTTGGCTAAAATTGGCCATTAATATAACGCGTATAAACCCCTATAAACCACCATTGCAGTTAATGAGTCCAGCAAGAGCTGTAATAATAAAACACCTATGTGTGCGATGATCGATTCCACCTAACCTTGGCTAGCCGAAATAAAAGTGAGAGCAGACAAGCAGCTTACGGGATCTATAGTGTATTTAGTAGGACAAATCCTTCCTCCTAGGTTGTACGAAAGGTGTACTCTTCTTCGCCGAGCATATATCCTCGAGGGATTGCACTCATTTAAAATTCATTTGATTCTGGGTGTTTCCAGGAGTTTGATAAGCCATCCGATGAATGACTTCCAACTTGGAAGTTCCAAGAATGTGACAGGTTTACGCTCGATTGCTCGATTCCAAAAATTTAAGAAATAGAACCTGAAATCATCCACCATGAACAACACGAACATTCTGAATCAACTAAATTTTCACTATCTCCATTGTAAATTACTCAGCATTTTGAGCAATTTATTGGTGGTTATTTTGCCTCGTTTTTCCTCTGTGATGATGGATCATGATGTTTATTTCCGGCTTCCGGCTGGTACCATCTGTCACTGGTTATGTGCTGCTGGACTTACTATCCTGACCAGATGAGGAAGCAAAAATTCTGAGAATGAATTGTTTTGTGCTAGCAACCCGCACAGCGTGGTCAAAAAAGATTCTCCAGTTTAAATTGTTGAAATAGGTTCCGGCAAACAAGAAATCCTGTTGGGTTTCTTCAACAACGAGAATGTGTTCCTTCCAAAAAATAATCAGGATTTTGTTTGTAACTTTTCCAGATCCTATTTAAAAAAATTGAACAAAAAAATTATCGCAAAACCGTAGTTCAGCTTCACTCTAAACCACGACTACCACACACTTTAAATTTAATGGCAAACATCGATAGTAAAAAGCTCTCGTGTAGTGGGCACAACTAGCTTAACGATGTTACAACATTTGCATTCACGCGCACGATGCATTCTTTATGATGTGCAGTTTTGCTATCGTGGAAAATAAAGCAATAGGCCCGGAAGCAGCAACCATAGTACCACCAACTAACCATATTTGACTAGATGATTCAAACTTTAGTTGATGGTGCAATGTTTTCTTATTCAATTTTTAATTCTACCAAAAAATATTTTGAACATGTTTTTTATTTAAACAAAAATATTTAAAGTGACTCAAATTAACTTTTCAATTGACCTAAGAGATAACAACGCTGACCATGTTTGAACGCTGGTTAGAAGAATGCCTCCAACAAGAGCAACAACAATAGTACACGAGCAAAAGTATGGCTTGTTTCATAAATTATTTGCCTTATGGACCAGAACTATTCAAACGATTTTATCCCTACCGTTCATGCGTATGAGATAGCACCAGTTGGTAAATCATGTAGGACCTTTTTAAATTATTCCGGGCATAAGCCAAAATTGTTTTTCTAGCATAACTTTTTAAGTACTTAACTAAACTTGCTGATTTTAAATAGAGACCTATGGGACCCCAAGACGAATCGAATAAGACTTATACGGTCAAAATCCGTTCATCCAGTCCGGAGATAGTCGAGTGACAATTTTTTTGTCCACCCACCTACACACATCCACACAGACATTTGCTCAGAACATGATTCTGAGTCGATATGTATACGTTAAGGTGGGTCTACGAGGTCAAATTAATAAGTTCATTTTTCGAGTGATTTTATAGCCTTTCCTCAGTAAGGTGAGGAAGGCAAAAAGCTTAGTTTGGATTCAAAACATTTTAACGAAAAACACTTTTTGAGGTGTGGTGCATCTTAATTCCAATATTAAAAAAAAAAAATCGGAGTTTATGAAAAATATGTTTTGCTTGTCATGATTGTTCCAGAGAATTTAAATTCTTTGAAAAATATTTGCTACAGTCTTTATTTCCTGAATAATGAATTTTCCAACAATTTTTGAATTTGAACTTTTCAGCTTCCGAGATGTCGACAGTCGAAAATAACAGGCTAATTAGGGGACACTTAGAGAAATTCATTTTCATCGATTCGAATTTCTTTTGAGGCTGTATCTCAGAAACTATCTGCCCGATTTTCAAAGTTCCAGAGTTAAATTTATAGGGAATTTTCTCAGCTTTTAATTTTTTTTTCAGAGGTGCTTTTCTTCCAAAATTTGTTTTTTTAAACTCAAAAAAACCCAACGAAATAAAAAAATCCAGAAACTAGCTTTAAATTAAAAATAGTACATTTCATGAAAATATCATATTTAAGGGTGCACAGTAACCAATTTTTATTCCAAAATTATCAAACTTACGGATCCAATCCTGAAACCTGGATGAATCAAAAAGTATATCGATAGTTCGTGAAACTTTAAATATACCAAAATGTGCATAACAAAAATCTGGGTACAAAGCTTTGGTTGATGTGCACGTTAAACCAGATTTTGCAGATTTTGGCTAAAAATATATCATTTTAATCCACCAAAAATATAATAAAAAAACGTAAAATAAAAAACTATTTTTAGAAATTCTACGTTGAATGAAAATAAAATTTAAGAAATCGATTTTTTGAGTACCTATTTTCCGAAAAGTCCTAATCATAACCCACAACTTGGCCAAAGACACCAAATCGATCAGAAAATCCCTTCTCAAGATACAGAAATTCATACATTGTATGGCTCGTCCCAAAATTGTATGGAGACTTGTTTGGAAAACCCTAGATGCAAAATTACTTCTTCTGACATAGGAAATGCATGAACAAAGTTTCGACCAAATCCAAAAATGAAAATTTAAAAATCGCGAAAAACTTTGCGAAATTGTTGAGAACTACTCAACTCGTTGCAAAACTGTATTTTTCAACACTCGTCTGTATGTATTGTTCTACTCGTGCTGAAAAAATCATCATCAACTAGTTGTATCAAGTGCTATAAATTATTATCTCATTCTTAATTATTTTAATTATTTGCAACCAGGAGTGCAAAAACATTCTTCGATTGTTTTTATTTTTCAAATATAAAATATAAACTGAATTACCTTAACTCAATTTAATCAAAAAATTGCAGAAGTAATATTTTGTTTTCATAACACAATATAACACAACATGTAAAAACATGTTATTCATATATATATTTATTTTTTTAAATCAAGGTTTCATAACGATTGCCAAAGCTAACGGTAAGTAGGTTCAACAAATAGAATCTATTGATTTTATTTTTTGATTAGTTTTAATTTTGTTGGTAATGAACTAGAAAAATGACTTTAAAATCACACTTTGTCTAAAAAATACCAAAGTCCTTCCATCAAATCCCGTTTTTCTTCACTTTTGACCAACCAAACCTTAAAGTCTTCACTTTACGTTCCACATGTTCACCTCGCACACCCCTAATCATTCTCATTTTTTCCGCCAATCATTAATCCTTTCCATCACCCTTTCACTTTCATTCACTCTCTCGCGAGCCTACTTCACAGAATTTGCACATCTTCTTAGTCGGCCGATCCTTAACGCTTCCTTCTACATGTTCTCGTTCTCGGGACGACCCAATGAGACAATTGCACAGCAAATCCTTCCAGCAGCAGTCGTCATCGTCTTCGTCCCCACCACACCGCGGACAAATCACTTCTTTATTTCTTCATTTGAGTGGTGCCAGGCATAAAGGGAAGAGGGACATAAAAATAAACCGCACACACAGTCGCTTCTTCAACGCGACGACCCACACTAGACACTATTGCCCAACCTGCTAATAACTGCCAACCATGTGGTTCACAACCTGACATCACTCCTGACACACTCCATCAGTTCAGGTTGTAGCCACCTTTGAACGCCTAGTTCCGCTTTAATCCTCTTTCATTCCGGTGGTTCCACCGCCCAGAGTACTGCTCATCCCGAGGCCACTTGACTTCCGACACTTGCCACAAACGGTCACAACAGCCTCAAGTCCAGCAGAGGAAGAACAGGGGGTTGGGCCGAGATTCACTTTCCGTTCCGGATGTCCCCACTCTGTGGTTGGGCACTTCCTGGCCACCGAAACCGAGCTTCAACCAACCACCAGCTGGAAGAGCGTCCGCTCCGGTTAAAGTCCCGCGGTAGACTGATAGCAGCGGACCGCGTGCCAAAGGTTTAAATATAATACTGTGTGCTTGTGATTTGTGTGAGGGTTAGGCGATGGAACAAAATCTGGCGGGAGCGTACAGGGAAAAGGACTTTCGGTGTTTTTCTGGAGTTACTGGTGATGATTTGGTTGATGATGGTGGTGGCAGCATGATTTTGATGAAGATTGTGAACCGTTTGGCAGTTGAGCATCAACCGGCAAATGGGATTAAAACTGTTGTTTCGTAGAAAAAGATGCAACATTTTTTTTTATTTTTATAATTGATAGGTTTTTTAATGCTTTGTAAATTGATTTAGATGGCCGAAATCACCTACAAACATCAATAAATTTTGCGGGATTTTTAAATCAATTTTGAAAAATTAACCTCGCGGTCCTTCTTGACAGAAAAGCTCCTACTTGACAGCTCGTTCCAAGGGGACCATAGTTAATCCATCGAAAAAATGTTGTCTTGTCAATTTTTTTTTTGCATTAAAATGAAAAAAAGTGATCAGAAATGGTTTTTAATCGTGTTTTTTACCGTTGTACATAAAACTTGACATAGGGCTTTAGTACCCAATTCCCCACGAAAACAGCATGATTCAAAAACAAAGTTCTCCGATCGGGCTCAAATTTTTTCGGGGGGTTCCTTGGCCGAAATAATTAGACCCGTATTTTTTTGTTTGGCCATTAGGGTGACCTACGCCGTGTTAGGGTGGTCCAAAAAATTGCAATTTTCGTCGATTTTCGCAAAAACCACTTTTTTCAAAACAGCAATTTAAGTTTTCATACGACCTTTTCAAATGTTAAGCTAGATTTTTGAAACTTCTTACTATTTTTCTCAAATAGCCAAACTAATCACCTTTCTTCTGCGCTTAAGACAGCTAAAATCGGATGAATTGGCTCGGAGATATGATTTTTTGAAAAATGTGGCTTTTGCGAAAATCGACGAAAATGGCCATTTTTCGGATCACCCTAACACGGCGTAGGTCACCCTAATGGCCAAACAAAAAAATACGGGTCTAATTATTTCAGCCAAGGAACTCCAGAAAAAATTTGAGCCCGATCGGAGAACTTTTTTTTTGAATCATGCTGTTTTCGTGGGGAATTGCTGTATACCCAGATATTAAAATCTAAACCTAATTAAATGTGAATACAAAGAGACGAGTTGTATTCACAGTAATGCATTCTGCTAAAACGCTCAACCAAACCACAACTAATTAAATGATTGAACTATTTAAAAAACCGTTCCTGAATCCACTCTAAAGGTTGCTTGTCAAAAAAAAACGTCAAAATTAAAATTTTCTATAGTTCATTTTTTGAGTGATTATTTAATATTCACCCTTTTCTTAGAAAGGAGAGGAAGGCAAAAATGAATTTCGTTTGGAAGTATATTCACGGCGTGGCTGGAACAAAATATTATAAACCGAGATACCCCATCGGAGATTTATACGTAGAAAGTTGTGTTTTACCGGCCTGAATCAGAATCTATAAATATAAAAATATTCTATCGGTGAAAATTGGTTGGGAAAAATATGTTAAGGTCAAAAAAACTAAATGAATATTTGATATTTTATTTCCTATGAAAAATTAATTTGCTGATTTGAAGGTCTCGGCACCAAAGAGCTCATGTCTGAAAATATTTTTTTCTGATTCCTTGCAATATTTTACACAACATACCGAAAAATGGCGAATATCCATTAACACGATTCGGAGCTATGATTTTTGGAACATAAAAACCAGGTTTTCTGACGCGTCGCGGGTACCTGGGGTACCAAAAGTTGCGTCTTTCAATTACGAAAATTTTGGTATCCAAACATGTATAGGTCATCGCTAAAATTTTCTAAATATCGCAGTTTTAGTAAAAAAAAGAAGTTACAGTCGACTCTCTGGTTGTCAATATCCAAGGGACCGTCGAGGAAGAGAATCATCAGTTTACAGAACGATGCAAAATGAAGACTCGATTGAAAATATGTTTTTCTTGATACCCAGCTATGGGAGAGAATCATGGCAACGTCCAGCAAACAAAAACAAGCTAACGTCAAACACCCTTCAAAGCTTCGTTTCGCAAAGAAAAATGTCTATGCAAGCCATGAGATAGTGAAAATATTGACAACCGGAAGAGATTTTTAAAGCAAACAAAATCCAACGGACCGTCGAGGAAGAGATCCTTCAAGCAAGAGAAAATATCGAGGAATAAAGACAATCGAAGTATGCAGTTTGAAGGGACTGAAGAATTCATCGATAGATGGAGCAATATTGATATCGAGAAGATCGACAGCCAGAGAGTCGACTGTATTTTTTATTGATCCTTGCACTGTAACTTGGATTTGGCCCGCACTTTTCTCTCGCACTTTTGACAACAAAATTTTCAAAAACTAGGCAACCAGCAGTTGTTTATTTACATTTCCAGTCGCAGTTTCCACCAAACTGGACATTCGCACTTTAAAATTGCGATTGACAGCTGAAAAACAAGCGAGCACTTTGATTATTTTTTAGGAAATTTAAATTTTCCCAAGGCAGTTTGACAAGTCGCAATAGTGCGATCGATAGCAATAATTTAATGCGAAGTCCAAGTTAGTGGGAATTGCGCAATACCCGTTTTGCCATTTTCCCGTTTTGAGCGCGGCACGTCGAAAAACCCAGTTTATTCTTTCAAAAAATCATAGCTTCGAATTATGTTAATGAATATTCGCAATTTTTGGATATGTTGTGTAAAATATTGCAAGGGATCAGGAAAAAATATTTTCAGACATGAGCTATTTGGTTCCGATACCTTCAAATCAGCAAATTATTTTTTCATATTTTTCTTTAAAAGCCCAACCAATAACCTTTCGTTTGAAATGTGGCGCTCTTAAATTCGTTCAGCCGTAACGGGGATATGATTTTTTTTATAGGTGGTTTTTGTGAAAATCGACAAAGAACGACATTATTTGGACCACGTTATTTCGGATAGGAGCACCCTAATCGCCAAGCAAAAAAATATGGTTCTAATTATTTGGGTCAAATAACCACCACTAGAAATTTGAGCCAAATCGGAACACTTTTGATTTGGAGACTTCCTGTTTGACGTGGAATGGCTGTTAACTAAAATTATGCAAGTTTCACACATTTGTCAAATTGTCCAACATTTATCCAAACTAAAGCTGCAGAGCCACAGCTGACCACTTATTATGTAAATCAAATGTTATTTTTTTATAAAAGGAGCGGTCGTGGCTGAATGTTTACGATGTTCGCTTTATAAGCGAATGGTTCTGGGTTCGATACCCATCTGCTCCCAACGAGAAAGTTCTGGACTCATTGAATTTGGAATTAATGAAAAAACTTCAGCTCACGGCGGGGTTCGATCCCCTGTCCTTAGGATTGGCAAGCAAAATGCTTTCCACTTTACCGTGGAGCATTAGTAGCTTTAGTAGGACTTAGACTGATATAGTTGAATCCAAGAAACGGACGAGAATAAAGTTGAATGCAAGTTGAATATCAGAACATACAAGAATGCATTGCATTGCATGCATGCAGGCGCATTTGAAATGAACCTACATTACCTCGCTATAAATAGCCTGGGCGACTGCTAGAATTCATCCAATAAGAGATGAGAAGAATTGAAAGCATTCCCATTAGAAATGAGAACACACGAAGAATTCGAACAACAATGCCAACGGTCGTTACCACTCGCCTAGGGTGGCTCCTCAGACCATTCACCTTCCCAAAAATCGTCCAACTCCAAGCGAAACTTACTTGAGGATACCGTGGAGATTTTCCCTTAATACTCTGAAAAAGTGGAGCATCAACACTTCCCGTCTTCCAAAATCCCCTATCCTTGTCCCTGGTGCGCGGTGGAGATGGGAGCGGCCGGCAATGGACGGCTGCCATGGTGGTGAGAATCTGGTTCAGGTGGAATTGGTTCTATTCCCAATTATCGATTCCTAGGCAACTTGGGTTTAGACAATCATCACATCACATGACGAAAATCCAGTCTGCAATCCGCTAAAATCACCGTCTCCTAGCGAAGCGAAGCGAAGCGAAATCAAATGTTATTTTTTT
The DNA here is from genome assembly GCF_016801865.2 of Culex pipiens pallens. Lineage (NCBI taxonomy): Eukaryota > Metazoa > Arthropoda > Insecta > Diptera > Culicidae > Culex > Culex pipiens. The sequence goes on along the minus strand of NC_068937.1, from coordinate 41,943,855 downwards.
AAGAAAGATTAAATAAAGTATATTTAATTTTGAAAAAATCCAACATTTATCATATTTCCGATTTTTTTTTATTTTTATTTTTTTTTTTTGTTAAAAATACAAAATTGTTTTAAAACCTGTGCCTTTTTCGTTAGATAAAAGTAAAAAAAGAAAAATAATCACTTTTCGAATCTGCAATTACCCAGATAGATATTTTTAATTTAGAACAACCCACTTCAAGGTACCACCAAGAAAGATGTTATTCAATGTCAAAACTCCAAAAATAATTAACAAATTTGTCCATGATTTAACTGAACAAACTTCAGGATTATCGAGGCTTCGGATTATGGAGTCTGGACTGGCTTTGAAAAACGTCGTTCATGTTAGTTAATATCGAGATGTACTCCGAGCCGAACCAGCATTTATGGCTGAAAGGCTCGTTAAGAAAGACAGCTAACTAACTATCGAGATTCGAGATCGAATTTCAGCAAATTTTATGCATTCTAGGTAGGTACTTGAAATTCACATCGGTGTTATAGATGTAAATTGCATGCAAATTCTCTACATTTGGAAACATTTTTAAAATTTTATTTGTTTCGATAGTAACACAGTTTTGCCGATGTTCAAACTTTAATAGAAAATTGCTGAATCAATGTTGAATCAATTGGTGCAAAACTTGTGCCATTTTGATTAAATTTGCCTCAGGGAACTCTAGTATCGAGTAAAGCATAATTCATCGTTAAAAATAGATTTCTCCATCCATATGCTTTTAAAGTATCAGTAAAACAATCTGGGTAATTATTTAAAATCTTGTTATTGCTCTCTATTCAGATTATTTTGAGTTAACACAAAGCCCTTTATTCCAGGTGAATACCACCCGCTCTCCCAGAACAATTCCATCAAGTAGTATTTTGTTATTCTCAATCTGTTTCAGCAAAAAAAAAAACCTGCCATAGTTGTGGCAAACCCCTCCACCACATCCTTTCACTATTCTTCGGAAACCCACTTCCCCCCTGAAGACAGCCGACAAACCAGATCGGCACAACATCGCCGGTCATGCGCAGTTCCGACCGGCCGACCAACCACGTGTACTGCCGAAGTTTCTCACCTTTGCGATACAATCAGCTGCTGGCGGCATTACGACGACCGAGGCTCTGTTTACAAACAATAAATGCAATGCACTTTTCACTCACACATACACTCATACCCGACCCGATGAATGGGGCGAAAGTACACTTCCGTTCTATAGCCGTAGTATTACGGAAAAAGTGAGCAGGTCCTATTTTCGACCCATTTGCCTCTAAACCCTCTTTTTTTATTATTGTAAAGGTGCTTCGACAAGAAAAGATGTGACGAAAATAAGTCCTACCTGCCGAAAAAGAGGTAATTCCCCCTAAATGAGCAAGAAGTAGAAGAAAATGGTTTACTGGAAGCTGCGGGGCTTTGTGCGGCTTGTTCTACGAAATCGCCGTGATTGCTGCAACACACAAGAGTCGAAGTGCACCGGAGTGAACATAACGATCCCATCGAGATTCGTCAGCCGGGGAGATGTGGGAATTCTGGCTCAACTAATGAGAGACTTGAAATTGGAGCAAGTGCAGGGGACGCCTTTGTCAGCGCTGAAAAAAGGGTCAATAAATTTTGGAACGATTTTAGAGGGTCACATCGGGGAAGTATGACACAATGATCCACATCTTGGGGACAAAATTTATTCATTTTTGCAAATAACCCTTAAGAACTGAGCTCGCTTGCCCTTGGCCATTAGCATTTAGCAGAGAAAGAGTGTCATTTCCAAGGGGATCCGGGAAGCTTCATTTCATTGATAAATGCCTTGTCCCAGCTGCGGGCGACAACAATAAGGCCAACTGCACGTAAAATATTGCATTCTCTGCAGAAGGCGAATCCTTGCCGGTAGGACAGCCCCCGTTTGTCGATCCATTAGAGAAATTAATTTACCCCTTTAGATGGCTCTGGCTCTGCTTTAGCTACTGTAGCAGACGCTGACGATGATGATGACACCAACCCGGATATGGCTGGTTGGTTATGCATTGGGAACTTGAGAATATGTAATGGACTTCATAAAGTATTATTATGGAAGACCAATCGCGAAGTGGTTCGCGAATGAACTTGAAAAATTGCTTATTTTGGAGGAGTGTTTTCATGGAGACGCATTTCCGTTCATATGGTGGAAAACCATGCGTCTCCATTGAAATTCAGAAAAACCTTAAGCTGATAAGGGCCCATCCATAAACCACGTTGACACCTTAGGAGGGGGTGGGGGGTTTGTTATTGTCCACGCTCCATACAAAAAAGATTCTATTCGTATGGAAATTGTCCACGCGAGGGGGGGTGGGGGTTGAGATTTACAAAAAAGTGTCTACGTGGTTTGTGGATAGTCATGGATTTCTGTTTAAATTTAAATTTGCTTTATATTTCAATGTTTTTATTACTTAATTATACATTCAAAGTAATGCGGAGCTTTGATAAGAGTTCGTTCAAAAATTACGTCCATGTTAAATGTATAGGAAAAGTGCGTGACAGGGGGAGAAGGGGATCTGAAATCCCGAAAATCTCTGGACGTAATATTTGAACAAACCCTAAGGCGTCATCCACAAAGTACGTCACGCTCTAGGAGAGGGGGGGGGGTTGTCGCTAGTGTGACAAAATGTGACAAAGGGGGAGAGGGGGGGGGGGTACGTGAGACTGTGACGCCACGCTAGACTATTTCTTGAATACTGAGCAATTCTTTACTAAATCGGTCTTTTTTTAGTTTTAATTTTTCTATTTTTTTATCCGACTGAAACTTTTTTGGTGGATTCGGTATGCCCAAAGAAGCCATTTTGCTTCATAAGTTTGTCCATATAGTTTCCCATACAAATTTGGCAGCTGTCCATACAAAAATGATGAACATTTCAAAAGGGCCGAATATTCAATATTACGCCCTTTAAAATGTTAGTCTTGGTTTGATAAATTTTTAAATATTTTTTTCGAAAAGATCGGAAAATTTCACGAATGTTTCATATTTTAACATTGTAAATCGGACAATTAGTTGCTGAGATATCGACATTAGAAAACGTTGGGAGGTTTGGGTGAGGCTTAGAAAACATTAATTTTCCTGTTTTTAAACACTTGCATGGCAATATCTCAGCAACTAAGGGTCGTATCAACAAAGTTCAAAAAAGCAAAATATAGAATTTCTCAGCTTTTCAAAAATATTTTTTTTCAAAAGTGGGCAAACATGTGCACTAATTAAAAAAAAATGAAAAACTGCGACTATTTTCAAAAAAGTTACCTGAAAATGGCTTTAACTTGAAAACGGTGCACTTTATCAAAATTTCACTAAAGTACTTTTTGATTGCAAATTTGATTTTACATCGAAAAATGAAGTTGAAAAAATTTAACTCGGTCATAACATAACTCGGTCAAAGATTTTTTGCACAACCTGGAAATTTCTGAAAAGTTGGGATTTGATGTCTTCTAAAACATATCAAAAAATGAAAAAAATTAAAAATGGTGTTTTTTGCAAATCAAGTTTAAGTGACAAAAAGTTAAATAAAAAATCACCAATTTTTTTAACGCGTATCATTTTTTTCAGTGTAGTCTGTATCCATACCTACAACTTTGCCGAAGACACCAAATCGATCAAAAAATTCCTTCAAAAGATACAGATTTTTGAATTTTCATACATCATTTTTGTATGGACAGCTGCCAAATTTGTATGGAAAATTATATGGATAAACTAATGATGCAAAATGGCTTCTTTGGGCATACCGAAGGCACCAAAAAAGTTTCAGTCGGATTAAAAAATACAAAAAAAAATCGTATGACCGAAATCTGAGAGAACTGCTCTACTGAATAAATCAGTCTTTGGCCGATTTTAGCGTAGCATACTTTATGGGTGACGCCTATGTGATCTTTATTCAAAATATTGTCAAAAGGTCAAGTTGTATGATTTTTGCCTCCCTCACTGAGTATAAAATCTTTCAAAAAAGGACTTGATTTGCTCGACTTTGACTGAACGAATTTTGCACGGATGTGATCTACTCGGTCCAGTTTCAAGTCTCATAGCTTGGTATTAAAAATTGTAAAGTTTCATTTAGTGGTTTAAAAGATATGATGATAAAACTATTCAAAAGAGGGGAATTTTCAACATAACCTGAAAGGGATCGCCACAACAGAGCCGTGTAGAGGGTTGCCATTTATTGAAAGACAGTGTCTGAATTTTCTATACAAAAAGTCTGCATTTTTTTTAAATCTAAATAGCCAGCAAAATCTAAACAATGTTTATTCCCTTTTCCTCACAAACAATCTCTCTAGCCCAAAGAACGGATACTCGAACGCTACACTCCACACTACCGCCGCTGCAGCGCTAATCCCAACTAGCCCACAAATGGACGTAAACACTCCCATCACGCTAAAGTACACCGGTGCCTTCAACAGCATCACCACAACCAGGGCCTGAATCCAGATGTGAATCAGGTACATGGTGTAGGAAAGCTTCGCCAGGGGCTGCCAAAAGGTCCAACTGAGGAAGTCGTTCACGAGTCCTCCGTACCCGTTGATGCAGGTGAAGACGATCCACATGACGAGGAATGCCCAGAAGGAGCGATGCAAGGATTCGTAGAAGGCATCCGCTACTGGTGAGATGGCCGTGTAATCTCCGGTGTAGACTTGCTTAAGGGAGTAGCTGGTTACAATTATGATGGCGGCTGCTAGGGTCCAACCGATTAGTTGCGTAATTTTGGACAGTTTGATGCTTCTGGAGCGGGTTCTGTGTAGAAAGTAGCCGAACAGGACTCCGAATAGCCACACGGACATCCGAGTGTGGGTAGGGAAGTACGTTTTGTTAGGCATTTGACCGTCTCCTACGGGTGCCGCCTTGTTCAACCGGTACTCGTTCACCATGAAGGTCGTAAAGACGCAGGACATCGAGAGAAGAGCTAGGAGAATGATTACGGTGGAGAAACGCCTTCCAAGCTTCCACAGCGGAATCAAGATCAACGGAGAAAGAATGTACAACTGCATGTCTACCGACAGGTACCAAGTGTGGGGGAAGCACATCTCGGAGTAGTGCACGTAGTTCTGGAAGAATAGAAGCGCCTTCCACCAGCTTGTGCGGCACGGTTCGATTCCTTCCTGGTAGACTGCCTTGAAGAGAATTCCTTCACCGAAATGATCGGTAAAAGCGACTACGAAGAGGATCATTGCGGCGAACGCAGGGACAATCCGAAGAATACGATGAAGGTAGAGTTGCACCAAGTTGAGCTTCCTGTCACGATCCAACTCCCGCAAGATTTTCATGGTCACCAGCATTCCGCTTAACATTAGGAAGATGTCGACGGCCTTTCCACCAAGTCGATGGAATAGAACACCAAAGTAAGAGTTTCCGTACTCAGTTCGCATAACTCCGTTGACCGTTGGCAGACCGTAGGTGGCATCGTGGACATGGTTCACGATAATCCACAGCATTGACAGGGCTCGAATACCGTTTACACAGTCCATGGTGCCAGTCTTTGAAGCACTTTTGGAAGTGGTCTCAAATATCTTAAGCACATTTCTGTACACCGAGAAGCGTAGAATATTCGATGGTGCAACATTATGAGTCCACTTGTACACAAGGTCGATAATTGTTGCCGACAGCAGAACGAATCCATAACACGAAAATAACACGCTGAAATAGAAGAGTCGTTTCACTTATTGCAACTATAAACTTCCGCAAATTACTAACATCGTAACAATCGCCAGTGTCGAGAACTTCTTCTCCTCATCACGGTAGCAAAACATCTCCGGGTCGTTCAGAACTCGCATCTCCCGCGTTTTGAAGAATTCATTTGCCAACTGACCAACCAATTGGGGTCTACAAACGCCGGGCATACAAACACCGTACCAGATTGGGCCTATCGGCAGCTGCAAAACGCTTGCGTCAACCATCAGAGTACAATGCTGCCCAGATATGCTCGTTGTTCCGTAATGGTGACTGTGGCGCGCTCGCCGACATTGATCAAAGTTTCCAAGCTCGTACACATTTCCAAAGAGGAGTCCAGCCGGAACTTTACCCCATGAGTCATAGACTGGAACCAAGGTTTCGTCAATATATTTTAAGGAATAGACTCAATTTCACTTACAATTGCTCGCCCACATTTCATCATTCTCCAGCCCATTCGCGAAAACGTTCAGCTGATCGAGACATTGTCGGTCGTAATGCTCCGTAGCAGGATCCGAGTGGTTCCAGCTCGCACTTTGACCGCCCAAAAAGTGTACAAATTCCAGCGAAAAGCTCGTCAATTGAGCTGCCAACCCCTTTCCGGTCAAGATACAGCAGAGCACCCAAAACGCTGCGATACGTGCCATCGCGCCCGGTGATTAGAACCTTAACTGTGGCAATCTAGCATCAATCGCGGACTCACCAGTAGCTTAACGTAAAGCTGATAAGCGCTGGGCAGAGGTGTTGAAAGTCGATACCAAGTTTTGTGGGGACAATGTATATTCCTTTTTTTGTCTCATACTATCTCAGCTTGGAAGGCACGTCGACAAGATTTTTTTTTTGTTTTATTTGACTGTAATTCTTTAACGGTGCACATCAACCAGAGCATTTGCATCAAGATTTTTGTTACACATATTTTATTATCTTCAAAATTACGGGAACTATCGCTATGATTTTTAATTCATCCCCTAAAGTGTTATTTACAACAAAGTTTGATTATTTTCGCAATCAGGTTGTTGCAGGATTGGGTCCGTAAGTTTGACAATTTTGGAATTAGAAGACAACAACTTCATTGGTTGATATGCACTAGCCCGGGTCAAAAAAATTAAAAATGCTCAAATCAAAAAGTATATGAGATTGCCCGAAAGAGTACTCAAAATGGGGCCTCCAGCCAAAATTTCAGCCCATTTGGTTGAAAATTGGCTTGCCTTGAGCAGGAACAAGTTTAAATTGGAATTAACCCGTAAAACTTGAGCAATTGGGTACTTTGCTCTGTACAAGTCTGTCGTTGAAATTTAACGACTTTTGCATACCATGGGGTCCAAGGGGATGGTCTGAGAAACAATTCCTCTGAAGGGTGCAAGATGATCCGAGGCCTCTAATCTTGCCTAGAAGCAGATTCATTCCGGCGTCGCCGAAATTCTCATGGTACCAGCAAAATGCACAGGGATAAATCAAAGCACACTAAGAAAGCTGCCTCGATCAGAGGACGCCACATGGCAATCAGCCACCGCGTGGCAGGAGGGTATCTGGAAATTTGAGTTTAAAATGACCTTTGACGTTTATAAAATGTTTTAGCACAAATATCTGACTAAATAAAATGTTATAACTGTTGTGGCCTGAACCACAACACGCCCTTTTCCCATATTTACCATCTCTGTTTGGCGATATAAGACAATAAAAACTTATGTACGTCAACAGGTAAACGCAATGACTAAATCTAGGAGGTAAAATGAAGTAAAGTCGATAGGTAGTCAATTATAATACTAGGGAGGTAGTTGATCTACCGACATGGAAATACTTAATAAAGATGAGCTCGTCCTTGGACGAGCAGAGTTGAAGTGCAACTGACAAATGTTTACATTGTTTTAAACAAAAGAAAGTCCGCGATAATAAATATTTAACATTTGGTGTCAGAAGTAAAAAAATGTAGCTGAAGTGTAGTGATTTTCATAAGGATCAACGGCCAAGAACCCTGCAGTAAACACGGACACGATTGGTAACGTATAATAAAAAAATAAAAAAAAACTTTAACAAACATGGAAAATTGGTTGAAATTTAAACACATCGAACTATTTGACGGTTCGGTGCAAAAATTAAAATCCTTTATAGAAATTGTGGATCTTTTTCACGAAATCTATAAAACAAAAAAAGTAAATGAGAAACATTTTCTTACAGTGATTAAATACTGTAAACTTTCGGAAAATGTACAATATGAATTAAAAAACGAAAAATTTGATACTTGGGACCAACTTAAATCTTTATTGCAATATAGATTTAAACCAAGTTTAAAATTGATGTTGGAATTATTAGACGAAATGAATGCATCATCAATCAAGCAAAATGAAACCTTAACTGATTTCATTGCTAGACTAAATTATATTCTGACAAAAATAAAAAACAATTGTGGCTCCGAATTCGAATTATTCCATCAGCATGCCATGGGTAAAGCTGTATGGAAACTAAAAGATTTGTTGTCCATCGACACAATTATTATTTTAGGCCAAGCGTCTACTTTAGACGAAATCAAAATTATTTTGGAAAAATTAAATTTAGGTGACAAAAAAATGTATGGTAAATTTCTACCATTAATTGACAGAGCTGGAAATTTAGAACAATCCACAGCTCAAAACAATGGAGTCCAATATTTTAAATTCAAAAACCATTTTCAACCATGTTTAAATTCTGGGGAAAAAGGTCCCCAAAACTTCAATCCCAGGTATAAGGGTTACAATTTTAATCCATTGCACAATAAAAATAATGATGCAAAACAAGAAAATATTTATAGAATCCGACAACAAAATAACATGAATTACTTTCACGGTAAAAATAATTGGAAATATTTTGTTCCTAAAAGGGAAAACATTCATTATAAAGATACAAAAATTAACCCTAATTATAAGGGTAAAACTTTCGTTCCATGTTTTAAAAACAAAAGACCTTATTTTATAGACAATTACGATAACAACAATAATAATAATATGACAAATGGCAATTTTCAAAATAACAACTCTCGCAACAATGGTTATAATAACACAAATAATTGCCACAACTATAACACAAAATATAATCATTACTGGCAAAACAGTATGCCAAAAAATCAAAATTATTTTGCGAAAAACAATTCAAATGATGAAATCTCGTATATTCAAGCTGAAAATTTCAACAATCCAAATATCAGTGAAAACCTTTGTGACAATACTGAAAATCCAATTCTACATAAAAATCAAAAAACAGCAGAATATGAAAATCATGGGGAAATCAAAAATAATTCAAAAATTGTCGAGCTTAACGAAAAACATAATGAGCAAATTAAAATTATAAAAAATGAAGATAAAAAACAATGTCAAAAACTAGATTACCAACAAAACAAATTTAAAAATTATTTCATTGAAAACGAGAAAAATATTTTCTTAAATAAAAATGATCACTTCTATCAACAATTTATACAATACTAAGATGATCTAAGTAATCAGTATTCTTACTGATAAACAAAAAAACACACACACACACACAATCATGATAGACATATCTTAACCATCAATTATGTTGATATCTGGCCAATATCAATTATCAATGAATGTTAAAGATTTACTCTACCTTGATCGCAAGAGCAAAATATTTAAAATCATGTATATTTTTCCGGAGAATACATCTGATTTAAATATAAGTTCAGCAAAAGTATAACAAAAATTCTATCTAACAAAAATCTAAGAAAAGCATTCAGCGTACACAAAAATGAACCAAAGCAAATATTTTTGCTAAATACAAAATCATTTTCAAAACAAATTATTCGTTAAAAAATAAAAATAAATGGTTCAGAACATATAACAGATTGAACAAAGAAATATGCAATGCAAAAAACGAAAAGTAAATCAATTCATTATATATATTATACAAATATTACAAATAATTCAAAATATAGCAAAATAGTTTCCTAATTTAATATCATAGTATGTCGAAAAAAAAACAGGCGAGATATCAAAGATATCGAAATCAACCTTTTAACACTTCAAATTTAATCAATCGATGTTGTAGATATAATTTAAGTTTGATTGATTTAATTTGGTTTGTAAAAATCACTTTCATATATTAATTTTAAAACATAAATTGACAACCATCATATTTTGAATAAATTTCCAGTAAAAACACTGCAAAATAATGTAATGTGTTAATCAAATATTCACACAAAATTGTTTCATATTTTCCACTTTCAAATAAGACACAAGAAATAATCTTATAATTATATTATAATAATGAAAGTGAAAAAGTATTCAAACTAACAATATACATTGAAATCTGTTCAAATAGGTTTACTAATTGATCGATAAAAAAAATCAAAGTTTTTTTTTTTTTAAATTTAAAATCAGCTGTCATGAAGCAAACATCTTAACAGAAATGTTCATTTCATTTAGTATAATAACTAGTTTGTTTGAAGTATTTTAATTTAACAATTTCTCTTATTTTACTTATTTTACTGTAAGTTAGTTCATAACAAAATAAGGAGATTACAAATTGTGACTTTATACTCAATAAACATGACTTGAATGATAGTATTAAAAAAGGAAAAACAAACAATTTCGTAGATACTTATGAATATACAGATCCCTTAAAAATAACGTTACCATAAATGTATAAAATGAGAATGATCAGTTGTTATCCATGAAAATATAAACATTATAGATGTATCAACTGAATCACAAAAAAAAAAAGTTCAAAACAATTCAACATACAATATAATTATAAATACACTAAAAACACACATATAAACACACAAACAAACATCTTGATTATCATTAAACAAAGTTTTGAAATTTTATAAAATACATTAGTAGTTAAGTAAAATAAATACAATGTAGTTAAGTAAAGTCTGTATAAGACAATTTTATTTTGTAGGGGGAAGGAGACCCCCACGTTCCAACCTTCAGACTAAACAATTCTAATTGTTTCGCCATCTTCATCTTCATCTAATCGTCGCCGAGATTGTGGTCGTCATCAAAAGATTCACGAAAACGAAACCGTTAACAATCGAAACGGTTCCAAAACAACAACATCAAGACATCTTCAGCACCATCATCACAAAGTTTATTCACAGATTTTCAACGCCTACAGTCATCCTGCAAATTTTACATTTCAATTATATTCTACTGCAATCTTTCATTGTAATCACTGAAATTAACCTAATTTTCACGTCTTTCAATTGTTAAACATTATCTTTGCTGTCTAAAAAAAACATATTAAATTAAAAGCAAAAATAATAAAAGCTTAGTAAACAAAAATATGAAACGAATTCATTCAAAATCAGTAAACATAAAAATATCATTTGTTAGCCATACGATTTACTATTTTTATTGTATCCCACTAATCCCGAGTAAACCGCGGGTAATCGGTTCCATCAACTAACATTAGTTTAAGTAAATTTTGTAAACAATTTGTACCAAACAAAACAATAACGTATTCCAGAAACATTCAAAAACATCAGGAAATATTCAAAACCATCAGGAAAACATTAGGATAACTTATGAAACAACTGACAACAATCTTCATCAAACGAAACCTCTGCAAATTTAGACAACATTTCTAAAAATGTCATATAATTATGGTTTAAAAGTTTTGTATTAGTAAATGACAAGAAAAAAAAGATCATTCAGATAATTAGAAACCTTTTCCGAGGGGGATAGTGATGTTGTGGCCTGAACCACAACACGCCCTTTTCCCATATTTACCATCTCTGTTTGGCGATATAAGACAATAAAAACTTATGTACGTCAACAGGTAAACGCAATGACTAAATCTAGGAGGTAAAATGAAGTAAAGTCGATAGGTAGTCAATTATAATACTAGGGAGGTAGTTGATCTACCGACATGGAAATACTTAATAAAGATGAGCTCGTCCTTGGACGAGCAGAGTTGAAGTGCAACTGACAAATGTTTACATTGTTTTAAACAAAAGAAAGTCCGCGATAATAAATATTTAACATAACATTGACAGAACCACTTTTAAAGCCAAAATTGGAGAAATCCTCCTGCCACGTGGTGGCTAATTGACATGTGTCCTCTGATCGAGGCAGCCTTCTTAGTGTGCTTTGATTTATCCCTGTGCATTTTGCTAGTACCATGAGAATTTCGGCGACGCCGGAATGAATCTGCTTCTAGGCAAGATTAGAGGCCTCGGATCATCTTGCACCCTTCAGAGGAATTGTTTCTCAGACCATCCCCTTGGACCCCATGGTATGCAAAAGTCGTTAAATTTCAACGACAGACTTGTACAGAGCAAAGTACCCAATCGCTCAAGTTTTACGGGCTAATTCCCATTTAAACTTGTTCCTGCTCAAGGCAAGCCAATTTTCAACCAAATGGGCTGAAATTTTGGCTGGAGGCCCCATTTTGAGTACTCTTTCGGGCAATCTCATATACTTTTTGATTTGAGCATTTTTAATTTTTTTTGACCCGGGCTAATATGCACCCATAAGTTGCAAAAAAGTTATGGATCCCACTCAACAACCCTGGCATGTGATTTACCACGCAAATGATAAGATAATTCACCCAATTATCACCCGTAATGCTTTATTGTTTCGATTTTACCTCAATCCACATTCTGACGTTCCGCTCCAACGCGATGAACGGTCGCTCGATGAAGAGTGTCCACAGAAGTGAAACGACCACCGATAAACCGACCACTCCCAGCGTAACGTACTGCAGGTTGATTTCGCTAAAGTAGAACGGCTGCCGAAGCGCTCCCCCAAAGGTTACCATAATCACGACAAAATGCAGCAGATACATGCAGTACGACAGCTTGGCCAGCGGTTGCCAAAAGGTCCAGCTGAACAGATCGTTCAGCAGGCTTCCGTAGCCGTTGACGCACATGAAGATCAACCACATGATACAGACGACCCAACCGACGCGGTGCAACGCTTCGTAGAAGGCATCCCCAACTGGGGCGGCTTGCCGTGGTTTGTAGATTTCGTGCACGGCAAAGTTGATCACGGCGGTCAACGCCGTAGCGGTTATCGATCCCGCCGTCAGAATCCAGACGGGCCACTTGACCTGCGCTTCCCGAGTTCGGAAGAGAAAGTATCCGAAGGCGATTCCGCAGAACCAAACGGACATCCGGGCGTGGGTGGCGTAGTAGGTGGCACGAGCTCGCTGGAACTCACGTTCGGGGTTCATTTGGGGGTTCAAACGGTAGTCGTTGTGCAGGAAGGTCGCGAATACGCAGGTCATGGAGAGCAGTACCAGGAGGGCTACTCCGGTGAGTGAACGGGATCCGTAACGCCACAGGAAGTATATGATCAGGGGTGATATTAGGTAGAGCTGCATGTCGATGGACAGGTAGTACGTGTACGGAAGACACATCCGTTCAGGATTCACATAGTTCTGGACGAAGAGAATCGCCGACCACCAGTTGTCTGAACAGGCGTCTACGGCTGGTTGAATCATGTATCGGTATAGTGGTCCTTCGCCGAAGTGCTCTCCGAAAGCTACTACGAAATAAATTAAAAGTCCATAAGCCGGAAGAATCCGAACAATTCGGTGGATCCACAGCTTAAAGACATTCAACTTGCTCGTTTTAGACAACTCTCTCATAACCCCGTAGGACAGCAACGTTGCACTGAGAACTAAGAAAATGTCCACCGACAAGGCCGATGCTCGGAATCCTAGGATTCCCATAACAGACTGAAAGTATTCTTGTCTCGCTACATTATTCGTTACGGGAATCGCACGCAAGGTATCATGCACGTGGTGGGCTACAATTTGCAGCATCATTACGGACCGGATTCCGTTGACGCAGTCAATGGTATCCGATTTCTCAGGTGATCTAGGAACGGTTTTCATCACCGCTAGCAGATTACTATATAGTGAGTACTCTCGGAACTGAGCCGGAACGGGACGCAGGAAGAGGACCCCAAAAACGTCCACGACGGTGCACGCGATAACGGCAGCTGCAAGCAGTCCGAATATGACCCTGAAAGAAATACACGTTATAGATTGTTCAATCGAATTACCTATAAAACCTTACATTGCACTGATTGCAGTCCCACTAAACTGCTCCTCCGGTTCATCACGATAACAGAAATTTGCCTGGTTGGCGAATCCGATAGGAGCCAGCCCACTTTGCACAGCAAACTGATTGGTCAGATTACGCACGAACCGAGCCTCGCAAGAGTTCGGAACGCAGATCCCCAGCCACAGTGGAATCATAGGTGATCCCGCCGTAATGCCCAGCTGTACGGTACAGTGTTGCCCCTGGAATATCCCAGCGCTGTTCTGGATGCCGAAGCGTCTACACTGCTCGAAGCTACCCGGCGTGAAGAAGTTACCCTGCAGCAGTCCCGAAGGTATTTTGCCCCAGGAATCGTACACTATACACAAAATAGCTTGTAAACTTTACTCGGAACCACAAGTAGATTTTACTCACTCTCCAAAGCCCACGACTCGCTGCGTTCCAACGCCGCTCCAAACTGTTCCAGATCATGTTCGCACAACTTGTCCTGCCAAGATTCTCCAGCGTCAGTATCGTTCCGTGATCTGTACTCTCCAAGGAATGTCGCTAACGCCAACGGTATACCCTCAAGCCGACGAACTACCTCAGAGTGGGGACTGATCTGACCCCAGCCAAGCCGAAACGTCAGGCCTAATAACAGTAGAAACAGTTGCATACTTTTGCGGTGACCTGACCGAAGTGAACTGACCCAAAAGTTGAATAATTTTAGCACGGGACGCATTCGATAACAAAAACAGTGTTATCGGAACGCCGCGCGTCGCGTTTGATAAGATTAATCGCACGGGACTAGCCGGTGGTCCTTTATTGCCGAATTAGACGCGGCGATAACCTTTGCCAATGTACACCCAAAGTTGACGTTTCGAAGAGGACATGAAAGTATGAAGAAGCTATATTTATCGCAGCAATATCTTATCTAATGTCACAAACGGAATCTCAAACAGTGCACTCCACAGCACTGAAATACTCAACGAGAGGCCAAACGCTCCCCAGATCCGATAAAACAGGTCGATCACGCTGAAGTGAAGATCCGTCTTCACGGATATTACCGACGCCATCATAAGCAGCAGCACATGCAGCAGATACGCCGTGTACGACAGCTTCGACAGAGGTTGCCACAGGCTGCTACTCAAAAAGTCGTTGATCACTCCAGCTTTCCCGTTGACACAGGCGAAGATCACCCAGAGGACGCAAACTGCGAAGAACGACCTTCCGAAAGCTTCGTAGAACGCGTCAATCACGTGAGAAAATTCCTCGTACGGAGTACGAATCAGCTCGAAGTTCGCGTACAAGATCACTCCAAGGATCGCGAAGCAGGTCGCCCATCCGAATGCGTACAGCCGATCCGGCAGGTTGATGCCTTTGGTCTTTTTGACGTGCAGAACGTACCCGAAGATCGCTCCCAACAACCAGACGGACATTCGAGCGTGGGTAGGGTAGTACGTGAGCACCGCACGATCTCCAGCGTTCGGGGTATTAAAGTTGAACCGGAACTCGTTAACCAGGAAGGTCGTCAGAACGCACAGCATCGACAGCACTGCCAGGCCACCAATGGCAAAGAGGACGCGCTCTCCCCAGCGCCACAACGGATAAATCAGCGCTGGTCCTATGATATACAGCTGCATGTCGACCGAAAGGTACCAGGTCCAGCCGAAGCACTACAAAACGGTGAGTTGAAGGACGGTTGACGGTATAAAATCGAGAAATGACTCACCATGTTTGTGGGATTCACGTAGTTTTGGATATAGAGCAGCGCTGACCACCAGTACTTGGAACAGCTCGCTTCATGGTGCTCCATAATCGGATTCCACAGCAGTCCTTCTCCCATGTACTTTGCGAACGATACTCCAAACAGGATCAACGCAGCATACGGTCCAGTGATTCGGATGTACCGGTGCAGGTACATCTTCAGTGGATTGATCTTGCCATTTTTGTCGAGTTCGTTCAGGATGTTGAACGCAACCAGCATACCACTGAGTGCCAGGAAGGTGTCCACGGCCAGGTACCCTGAGGTAAAGAGGACCGACGATCCGAACGTTCCCATGTAATCCATTCTACCCGGAGCATTATCAATAGGAACGTGGATGATGCTCTCGTGGATGTGTACTATGATGATCCAAATCATGGATAAAGCTCGAACGCCGTTTACACACTCAATCACACTCAACTGCTTTTCTGGATCTGTAATTCTTGGAGTTGTGTGGAAGATTCCCCGCACGTTTTTGTATAGTGAAAACGAACTGTACAGCGGGATTACGGTTTGATTCCTGATGATCTGCACTACCTCGTACAACGTACTTGCCAGCGCAAGTCCGGCTATGATCGAAAAGATCACTCTGAAAGACAGAAATGGAGGATCATTTCTTTCAACCACACGATCTTGCTTCGCTTTACTTACATAGCTGTAACCACTCCACCACTAAAGACCACGTCTCGATCCTTGTTGCACATCTGACCTTCGCCGAACATCGGAACCACAGAAGCACCCTTAGTTTCCAAATATCCACCGTACACCTGACCGACAAAGCCCTCCGTACAAAACTGCGGTACGCACAGTCCAGACTGAAACATCGCCAACTCCGGATTCGGCAACAGGGCCACAAATGCACAATGCTGTCCTCGGACATCGTTCCAGCTGAACCGTCGACACTGCTCGTAGTTTCCAAACGCATTCCCGTTGGCGTAATACAGCCCTGAAGGGATCTTACCCCACGAATCAAACCCTGTAAAATCAATGAAACACTTGAGTTCCAAAAAAAACCCATTCACCTCATCAAACAATCGCACTCACAGTCTAATCCGTGCCGTTCCCGGCGCTCGTATGCAGCCGAAAGCTGCTTCAAACTAGCAATGCAGCGTCGATCTTGATCGGGCACCACTTGAGAATCGTCGTACGCCACCAGGTAATCCAGAAAGTGCCGGTTCAACAGCGCCACTTCATCGATGCTAAAGTCAACACTTTGCTTCGCGGATGAGACGTTCAGCCTAGCTTGGGCGATCCCAGCCAGAAGAACAATACTCAACAGATATCGCATATCGTAAGTTACTAGTTTCGATAGAGAGCAACGAGACAACTGAGCGTACGGCGTGCGAGCACGAATCGCTTTTAACGCTTCGGACAACCGTGGCATCAATTACAAATCACACCGGGAAGCGATAAGATAGTGCAGATTTGATCTGCTGAATTATGTTGATAAAGGAAGGCAGGTCCCCCGTGCGTTACTCATCGTGGTGGAGGGTGTGACTAAGTGTGCCAAAGTACGAGCCAGTTGCACGGGAAGCGTGGGTTCCATTCATATAAGATATGAGAGAGGGTGTGACGAAGCGAGGGATTCCTTTGGCTAGTTGCTCTTTTAGGATCATGATCACGAATCCGAGGTCCATTTTTCGATATCTCGTGACGCAGGGGCGATACGACCGTGATGAGATAGAAATTTGGTGTCAAAGTGTCTTTTGTATAAAATTGAACGCCCGATTGAATGGCGTACTAAAAATAGAAAAATAAAACGTATTTTCCATAGAAAATAGTTTAAAAAAAGTTTTAAAATCGCTTCCTGTTCGACCCCGACCCGCGGATTGTGCACAAATAAAACAAAAGGCTTTGTTAAGACGGTTAAGAACAACTGATCTAGGCGGTGGTCGCGATGATACTCATCGTTTATCTCAACAGTACGGTACAGGGAAGAAAGTAGAAAAGAAGAACATAAAAGATCAAGAATATTAGGGTGGTACAGAACAACCATGTTGGTCGCTACTGCGAAACACTTCCATTTCCCGTTACTCAACTGTCAAAAATTGTGATTTAATGTACTTTTCGAATCTGAAATAAAACAGAGAGGTGTATTTGTGCTGAAGTGCTGAGTGCTGAAAAAATAAATAAATTTTGCACCGAGTTCCATACAAAATTTTTTGCAATTCCGAAAACTACATTTGAATAAGTTTTTAAGTGAAAGAAACGTATTTGAATGATATGAAAATTAAGTAGTTTCACGACATAAGCGGTATACGCACTTCGGAAGGAACCGGTCAAGAAAAATTTAAAATGGGCAGCAGCGGCAGCGCAAGTAAGTCAGAGAGGGTGAAGAAAAGCCCCAAGAAATCGCTCCCTCTCATTTGTTCTGCTGTTCGTAAAGCTGTTTCTTGACCCCTTTCCTTCCGATCTGCATACTAGCCTGTAATTGCAAAAATATGATTTTCATTGTACCTTACTGTGGGAGAGGATCATGGTCCAGCAAACAAAAACAATCAAATGTCAAAACATCCTTCAAGGCTTCGTTTGGCAAAGAAAAAGAAAAAATTCTATGCAAGCCATGAGAAAGTGAAATTATTGACAACCGGAAGAGATTGTTAAAGCAAAAAGGATCCAAGGGACCGTGTAGGATGAGATCCTTCAAGCAAGAGAAAATATCGTGGAATATGAAGATAATCGAAGTATGCAGTTTGAATGGACTAAAGAATTCATCGGTAGATGGAGCAATATTGAGACCAAGAAGATCGACAACCAGAGAGTCAACTGTAAATATTTTCAAGTAGCTGAGAAAATTCTTTACGATTTTCTTTGTAGACATTGATCCTTTGGTTTGAAAAATGAGGAATGAATTTAGCTTTAAAGGGTTAAATACATGCAAATCGGCAAAAAAGTCAGAGGTTGGTATAAGCTTCACACTTCAACTATTTTTAAATCTGTTTCTAGGGCATTAAAATATATATTTTAATCTATTAACAAAACAAATTTGAAGATATTTGGTTGTTCCATTGCCGAGATATAGCTATTTGAAGTCAGCACTTTCAAAAAACGGGTGCCACGATATCTCAACACAGCCTTGACCAAATCGGCTCAAAATTTTGGTGAAGACTCGTTAAACTGGTCCTGTGTGCATGACAAAGGCCGATTTTCACAAAGTTTATTTAAAAAAAAATATAAAAATATGTTTGTGTTTTTTATAAAAAAAAACCGTCAGTTTTTAATTCTTGTATTTTTTTTAAAAAAGCAACATATAAAAATCGGACTTCGTCATGCACACGGGATATGTCTTGAGAGCAATGCTTGAAAAGGGATCTATCACTGAATGGTACTGCTCGATATTCGATAGAACTTTCTGTCAGCGATCATTTCCCAAAACGATATTTGATCGCTGACACACAACGCCTATCATGATCGTCATTGCTTGGCGACGGTCAGTGAACGTAAAGACGAAGACGAAACGAACGAAAAATGAGCACCACTCAAGCAGCCGCCCGAACGAGACAACGTGCTCTTTCTCTTTCTCTCGTTTTTGTCTCTCTCTTCCTAGTGTATGCTGCGTGGTGAGAGAAATCATATGATTGCTATCATTGAAGAGATGATCGGAATCTCGGTAGAATGTCAAACGATCGCTCTCTAAGCGATTTTTCTCCTGGAGGGAAGTCAATGATTGTGTGAGTGACTTTGCGTAGCACTCATTCCTTTGTGTGTGAAACGAACGAAAGAATAATGTAAAAATCAGGTTGTCGTGGTGAAGACGATTGGAGTGTTCTGTCAGCTATCACAAACAAAGTCGAAATTTCGCAAGCCCTGCGAGAGTCTTCACTCCAAATTTCAGCCAATTTGGTCCATCCCATCTCAAGATATTGTGGCACCCGTAAATCAACTCGGTGTTTAGATAAAAACAAACAGAAAGTTTGACAGTATGTAACCTCTTAACTAACGTGTTGTAGCAAATTTCAATTAATTTACCCCAAATTATTTCAATCAAAATGTCTCACCACACCTGAAGAACTACCGGTTTAATAGAATCTAAAAATATGTTAGCAGTTTAATTAGACCTTTGATAACCTTAAAGTATTTTTGTTAACAACAATTCCAGAGTTTTTTTTTGAAAAGGTCCAATAAACTATGGTGTTTCATATGTTTATAGGACCTAATCAAAAAAAAGTCTAGAATTTTTCGTGAAAAGAGGAGGGAATGTTGAAACTTAGAGGTATTGAATATAGAACGAAATCTCAACTCAATGCTTTTAGTTAAATTATGATTTATTTATAACTCCTTAACATCATCTTCTCTAAAGTTACAAAGGGAACCTCGAAAAACGAACTCCAGAGCAACGCAACGCACGTGGTCATCCCAATACCACCCCAAGCTCGGTTAAACAAATCCGCCCCACTAAAATGCAGATCAGTCTTCACGTTCGCCACCGTCAGCATCCAGATCAGCAAACAATGCACCAGATACATCGTAAAGGACAACCTGGCCAGCGGTTGCCACATCGGGGCACTCAGAATGTCGTTCACAACTCCTCCCTTCCCATTGACGCAAGCGAATATCACCCACATGACACAGATTCCAAAGACCGGTCGCGACAACACTTGGTAGAAGGCATCCGCCACTGCTGAGTACTCGCGTGGATCAGTCCGTACGAGCTCAAAGTTGGCGTACACGGTCACCGCTAGCAGGGCGCAGCACACCGCCCAGCCGAACCGGAAGTACCGCGTTCGGAGCAGTCCTCCGTTGGGACCGGGCCAGTTGTGCAGAATCCACCCGAAGATGGCTCCAAAGAGCCAGACTGCGGCTCTTGCGTGAGTTGGGTAGTAGGTCAGCTTGAGGATTTGTTCATCGCCAGCGTTGAGGGCAGCGGTTCTGAAGTCGTTGACTAGGTAGGTGGTTAAGACGCACCCCATCGATAGGAAGGCAAGGAAGATGATTCCGAAGAGGGATTTGTTCCTCCAACGCCACAACGGGTAGATCAGTGCTGGAGCTAGGAGGTATAGCTGCATGTCTACCGAGAGGTACCAGGTCCAGGAAAGACACTGAAAGCAAGGTTACGGTTACGGAAATCGATAGTTGAGAGATAATTATACATACCATATTTGAAGGGTTTACGTAGTTCTGGATATGCAGAAGGGCTGACCACCAGTACTTGATGCAAGAATCCTTAGTAGAACCCAACATTTGATTCCATAATAGACCTTCTCCAGTATATTCAAGCAAAGATACGGTGAACAAGATCAAGGCTGCTAACGGAGCGGTAATCCTGATGTATCGTCTTAGATAAAGTGACCACAGGTTGATCTTGCCATTTCTGTCCAGCTCTCTAAGGATGCTCAAACTAACAAACATTCCGCTCAAAATAAGAAACGTGTCCACTGCAAGAGGTCCCATGAAGTAAAACACAGACGAAGGAAAACTGTACAAGTAGTCCACTTTGGATCCAGGGTTGTTAACGGGAATTTTCATAGCTAGGTAGTGAACATGGTACACGATGATCCAGAGCATCGATATGGCTCGTATTCCGTTGACACACTCGATTACGTCTCTTTTCACTGATTTGCTTGATCGCGGAATCATTTGTAAGATCATACATAGATTTTGGTACAACGAAAAGGTCGCATAAAGTGGATCTACCTTGCGCTGGTAATATCGTTGAAAGACGTCATGCAATGTACTTATTAGTACCAGCCCTGCAACAATTGAAAAAATCGTGCTGAAATAATTTAAAACTTTAAACTTTTTGCATAGGCCTTTACACCATGAACTCACATTGCTGTTATGATCACAGCATCAAACTCCACGGTCCGATCTTGGTAGCACATGTCCAGCACCGGCAAAATCGCGACTCCCTTCGATTCCAAGTAATCCCCATACAGTTGCAGTACAAACTCCGCTCTACAGAACTGAGGCAAGCACAGTCCAGATAGAAAAACCGGTAACCCCTGGCCTGGCAATTTCGCCACAAAAGTGCAGTGTTGTCCGTTGACATCCTCCCAGCGGAACCGGCGACACTGTTCAAAGTTACCGATCGCATACCCGTTGCCAAAGTATAGTCCAGAGGGAAGCTTGCCCCACGAATCGTACCCTGCAAGATTTGTAGGTTTACAAACTTGTTTTATTTTCAAATCAGAGATCAGAACTCACACTCCAATCCGTGCTGTTCTCGCTTCGTGTAGGCTTCCGCCAGTCTCTTTAGAGATATTCCACATCGTTGATCCTCTGGATTGTCGTCCTGTGATCCTTCAAAAACTAGTAGATAATCTACAAATTCGCGATTAAGAACGGACACTTCGTCTATACTGAAGATTACATTTGAGAGCTGACTCAATGTTGGCACAGTTTGAATGGCTATAAACAGAAGAAATGCCAAAGAATGCATGCCTGAAACGTCCGCGATGTTGATGGATGGAGCAGAATGGACCGACTGATATCTGCTACAAGCCCAAATTTCAATGGAGCCATTTGGAGCGCAGTATCACTTGATAAGACTGTGATAAGATGAAAAACGAATGAGTGGATGCGATTTGTTTATTTACTTATTCAATGTTCAATTGCGCTAAATTTAAACAACCTGATCCAGATAACAAAAATTATCAAAGTTTTTTGAAAATTATGTTGATCATTAACATCAGTTACTTCCGAAGTAGAACCTTTTCCAGCGTAACAAACGGAACCTCAAACACCGCACTCCACAGCAGCGAAACACTCGTCGTAAGCCCAATCGCTCCCCAAATTCGATAGTACAAATCCATCACGCTAAAGTTCTGCTCCGTCTTTGAGTTCGCGATCGATGCCATCAACAGCAGCTGCAGATGCAGCAGGTACATCGTGAACGACAGCTTCGCCAGCGGCTGCCACAGTTCCGAGCCCAGAATGCCATCGATGACGCCACCTTGCCCGTTGACACAGGCCCAGATGATCCAGCAGACGCACACTCCGAAGATCGGCCTCGAAAGGGACACGTAGAAGGCGTCCGCTACCTTCGCGGACTCGCTGTTCTCCATCAGGAACACTTCGTGACCGCCGTAGATGATGAGCGCCAGAATTGCGAAGCAGACTGACCATCCCAGCGCGTAGTAGCGTTTTGGGAGGTTTGAGACGGTTGATCGCGTACGATGGAGAATGTATCCGAAGATGACACCGAGGAACCACGCGGCCATCCGGGCGTGAGTTGGATAGTAGGTTAGGACTTGCTCTCGCAGAGGGACTGCGTTCTGCACATCGCGGAAATCGTTCACCAGGAACGTTGTGAAGACGCACGCGATCGACAGGAAGGCTAGCAGACCGATCGCAATGAGGACCCGTTTTCCCCACCGCCACAGAGGGTAGATTAGAGCTGGTGCTAGAATGTACAGTTGCATGTCCACGGAGAGGTACCAAGTCCAGTTGAGGCACTGTAAAAGTTCGTTGGTTAGCCACCTATGGTTACTACTTCCGATCATACTCAGTCCTCACCATATTCCTGGGATTGACATAGTTCTGGATGTGCAGCAGGGCAGACCACCAGTTCTCCAAGCAGCCTCGTTGCAGCGACGTCATTGTGGATTTCCACAGTGGACCATCCCCCATGTACATCGGAAAGGATACAACAAACAGGATTAACGCCGCATACGGAGCAGTCAACCGGATGTAGCGTCGCAGGTACATCATCAGCGGGTTGATCTTTCCGGCTTTATCTAGCTCTTTGAGCATCGTGATCGAGACAAGCATTCCACCCATTGCCAGAAAGGCATCAACGGCAAGCGATCCCGAGTTTGCGGTTGCCGATGATACGAAACTGAAGAGATAATCGAGCCTCGTTTGAGGGTTGCTCACTGGGTAAGAAACACTTGTTTCATGAACGTGATGCACGATGATCCAGATCATTGAGAGCGCTCGAATACCGTTGGCACACTCGATCGTATCCATCTTCTTGGCGGGATCCTGTTGCCGCGGAACGACGTGCAGGATGGATCGAATGTTCCGATATAACGAGAATGACGCGTACTGTACTGTTATTGGGTTCTTCAGAAGGATCTGGACAACCTCGTACACCGTACTTGCCACTACCAATCCAGCAATTATGGAAAATATAACACTGAAAAAGACGTCGATCAGTATTCTTCTTTACACCTTGAAATCGTCATCTCACATAGCCGTAATCAGAGCTCCACTGAACTCTACACCAGCATCCCTAGTGCAAAAGTTCAGCACCGGCAGCAGCGCGACTCCCTGCTCTAACAGATGTCCTCCGTACAACTTCAACGAAAACTCCGGACTACACAACTCCGGTAAGCAAAGGCCGAAAGCCACAATCGGCAGCTGACTGTTGGGCATCGCTGCCGACAGGGTACAATGGTAGCTGTTGACTTGACCATAGCTGAACCGTTGGCACTGCTCGTAGTTCCCGATCGCGAACCCATTGCCGTAGTACAAGCCAGAGGGAATCTTACCCCATGAGTCGAACCCTGTTAAGAAGACACGATCCCGATAAATGATTGCCCTTCAATCTAGCTCAAAACACCGCTTACACTCCAATCCGTTACGTTCTCGATTGATGTAAGCTCGGGACAGCAGCTGCATCACATCGACACATCTTCGATCCTCGTCGCTTTCCGCTTGCGCTGCATCGAGCTGCACCAGATAGTCCAGAAAGTTCCGATTCAATACCGCAACTTCGTCGATACTAAACCCAGCACTATCGTCCAGTCTCGAATGATTCTGGCGTTCGGCGCCGGTAACAACACAAAACAGCAAAAAGCCAAGTCCAACGGGCCACATGTTGATACTTCACACGATACGAAGCCACTAACCGGTTGGCGAACTCCTGAAGACCGTTTACATAGGTCAGTTAACTTCCGGTGGTGGAGCGATAACGGCGGTGATTACCAACAGGTTTTCGGAAGTACACTGCCGATTGAAAAGTTTCAGCAGTGCACAAAGACTGTTTCCGATAGACAAAAGAAGACTGACTTCAACGGCAGGTACTGTACGGAGAGTGGGCTCAAAGTTTACGGCATCAATCAATCATTTTCGATAAATTTAATTTCACACACACAATGGAGTTCAAATACGGGGCGTACTAAAAACAAACGAAACGGCATCAAGTCTGATAAGAAACCGGAGATTTCTAGCCGGTCGGGAAGCACCCCCGATTTATGGAATGCTTTCGAGAGTCCGCGGAGAGCGGTTGAGTAAGGCTGCAAAGAATTAACCCTGCCAGTACTAGAAGTCAACTTTTGAGCAGATATCAGGTGGATTTCATTCAATGAGAGCAAGTTTGCAGTACATAGTAATAAAAAGAAATGATCAGCAATTTTAATCTGGGCGGGATTCGAACATTTCTAGTAGTTTTCAGTTAATTAGACTTCTTTTTTCCATTATTTTGATTTTTTTAAGCCGTGTCGATTGTGGACGGTGGAGCAACGCGCACGTCTTGCAGGATTATTCATGTTTCGATCAGAAGACACGGCGTCGGGTAAATTGTGCATTAATTTTTCAAAAAATGTGTTAAATTCTCACGGTGAATAAGTCATTTCTATAGAATCGTTTATTGAAAGACACGCTGACATTTAGGATAGACCATTAGTGCGCTCGCCCAGACTCGACCATCTCTTCCATTTTCGTTGTATCACTGTTATGATTCGAAAGTGAGGACCTCGCGGTTACTCTGCATCGTGTTTTTCGAAGCCTTTATATGATAATTTATTTTTCATAAGTCCTTCTATTATCATCGTTCATCGGAGAGCACGCCGCCGGTTTAGTTCGTTCAAGTTATTGTTTTAATTGTATCGTTTACGCGGTGATCGTAATAATTTATTCCAAATGGCAGTTTTAGTATTAACTCATCAAACTATCCATTTTATAAAGAGTAAAGCGTCTTTTATTTACTATTTTTTAAACTTGCTCGCGTAATCTAAATTGTACAAACAGTAAAAATATACTGATAAGTCCATCCCATAGCACTACTGCTCGGTTGGCACGCGTTCGATTGAAAAAGTTTTTAAATAATCAATTATGTATCTTTCCGCAGCTGGCTGCCTAAGATTTTTAAAATTTCAACCGATAAACAAATTGCTTATGGTCGCATCACCTACCACAGTGAATCCTCAAGTATAAAAAAAAAGTAAATCTTTCCCAATTCCTGAGGGGAACACCCTTGAAGAGTATCGGTAATGTTAACATGTTAAGGTTAATGTTCAAGAAAGGAAAAGATCACCAGTTGTGTTGGTCCGAGCCGGGATTTGAACCCCGATCTACCGCTTACAAGGCGGAAGCGTTACCACTAAGCTACGTGGCTCGGTCAATCCTCAAGTATCGGACTAACATTCTCATCCACTTCCCCGTGTCTTACCACTGGTCGTAGCCGGCGTCGGTATTGATCAGCATGATAGGGACCTTTGAAAATTGCGAAGGGGTGATGATTGGTTCCTACTTTTTAACTGTGGTCCACGGAGCAAATTTTAGGGATAATAACGAAGTAGCATCTACGGGTAGACACCAACGCTGTGCTTTGCTATTTTGAATTTTTTTGAAACATAGTTATTTGTTTTTATTCAAGATCAAATATTGAAACACGTTTTTTCGAAACGTCAAAAAGTTACGTGGGACAAGATAACACGATCTCGTCGAATTGTGCATCGATGTTCATGTTTGAAGTTTTGAAACAATCTTTAAATTGCTGTCTCAATTCAGAATATGGTCCCGATACGCCCCAGTTGACGGTAGTCCTTTAAAAAGTTGTGTGAGGAAAGGGGAATTAAAACAAGTTGTAGCCGAAAAAGAGTTTATTAACAAAAAATATTATTAGATTTAATTAAATACAAATTATCAGCGCTCTTTTTTTTTAATTTGAGATTTTATCTTGATCACCCAGACCAGATAGAAAAGCTGTAAAACAATCTTTACTGCTCTCGTAAGATAAGCTCAGATGTCTTGGCATAATAAGGAAAGTAAATCAGTCTCTTTAAAACTGCACAGTCTTGAACATTCAAGCTTTAACTCCATCTTTCATAAATATTTTATTATTTAAAATGATCCGTTCAAAACTCTTATTAATCCTCACAGCAAAAAAAGTAGTAATCCAGCTGCGTGTAAAAGGCCTGGGCGTAAATTTTTTTTTTTTTACGTTCTATGTAATATTACACCACAGACAAACAGACGTGACTCTCCATACAAATATTTTTTTAAATTCATCGTTCTTCATCAAACCACCAAATCACGGCGACGTCAGCGCTGCCTGGTGAGCTTATGCCGAAGCGCAGCCCAAACATACCAATACAAACCCATTACTGTCGCGTGTCATGTCAGTGTATGCGTGAGACAATCAAGCTTTAACGATTGTAAACATCAACAGCTGATTTAAATAATGTTGTTGTTGCTTACTCGATGAAATAAAAATAAAAATTTACACCGACAGCCGGAGATGACGGCCAAACCATGCGGCAGCATCAGCAACGACGCACCACAACCGCAACGACAGAGACCAAAACACTGGTCCTCCCCGTTGCTCCCAAAAACTGTCCAACATTCCTTCTCTCCCGAAACCTCGAACCATTACACCTGATCAACAAGATACAAGTCATGAAAACACCAGTAGTGGCCGCCGAAATAGAACAAAAATCAATTCAAATCTACCGGAATTGATCCCAACGATGGGCGTTTCGAAACATCCGCGGGAAACGTGTCCACAGCGCAGTTAAGTTGCGTTAAACAGCAAAAAGTGGCGAATGAGATGAAAAAAGTCGCAATGATTACAAAAAAACGCTGCC
Source organism: Culex pipiens pallens (assembly GCF_016801865.2). Taxonomy (NCBI): domain Eukaryota; kingdom Metazoa; phylum Arthropoda; class Insecta; order Diptera; family Culicidae; genus Culex; species Culex pipiens. Next base: position 41,916,673 of record NC_068937.1, on the reverse strand, counting down.
GCAAACTCTTACATCGAAACAGGACAACTGTGGATGAAGATTGAGTGGCGCTCATGATCAACGCAACATCGCCAAAAGGACGACCAGCAGCAGCAATTTGAGCAGCAATCCATGAAGGATAAGCAGGTTGCTCCAAGGTTGCTCCGAAGGAAATGACTTCACCACAGAATCTGGCCACGGCAGCGGCAGACCTACCAGGTTAATAGTGGGGCAAAAGGTATGTCCTCGCTAGTCAGCCGCTCATCTGACCCTGGTCGAAACTGCCCCAATCTTGTCCCGCAAAGCCTGGATTGTGGATCACCGTTAGAATTCCTAAATCATATTTTGTTTTGTTTTCATTTGCTGCCACGTGCTCACACTCAACTTTACAACAACAAAAACGCATTACACACACTGAGGAAAGACGGGCGAGCTGTCACGACAGCAGCGCCATCAGCTCCGGGTGAGTGAATGCCGAAGCTGAATTGCATTTGAAATAACCGTTTTGGCTCGGTTATTGAAGAACGATGATTCCGAACTCGAGTGTCCCGTCTGTTTGTCTGTGATTACACCCTGAAATGTGTAACCCACCAGTATGGGAAACCTACTTGACCGAAATGTCAAGCTCACATATACTTTTATCCTTTAAATTTTTCATCGGTCTGATGGCCGAGCGGGTTAAGGCGCCCGTTCTTACTGTAGGTGCTGGGTTTGAATCCCGTCGGTTGCAACTTTTTTTTGTGTTTACAAAAATAGTACATGCAGTGTGTAATATTAAGTGTTTATTTTGACGGAGGTGATGTGCATGCTTTTGCATTCGATTTTACCATCGGATTTTTTTTGCTGTGTAGAGTAGCAGTTTGTATTGCTCAGTACTCTACAAAGTTCGCTAATATCGAGTTCAGCATCGACGAGGTACCAGTGCTGAACCGTCAATTTTTGGACTTTTTTCCTTCCGGACTGTACTATGGCAATGGGTATGCCATTGGGAATTACGAGCAGTGTCGTCGGTTCAGCTGGAAGGACGTTCGAGGGCAGCACTGTACCTTCATGGCTCTTTTCTAAACGAATTTCCAGTGTTCTACTCTGGGCTGTGCGTTCCTCAGTTCTGTTCGCAGCGAGTTGTGCAAGAACTGTACACGAAGTACAGGTGCTCGCGTGTTGCCTTCAGGTTATCGCTGTTGAATTGGAGTTCAATGGAGCTGTTGCAGAGGCAATGTGAGTGTTGAGTTATTCGATATCAAGTATATTTCTCCGTATTCGCTGGACTCGTGACCTGCAGTACACTGTATGAAGTAGTTCAGCTTAATCGAAACCGGAAGATTCAAGCTCAGTACGCATCGTTCTCGTTGTACCGAAATCTGCGAAGTATCCAGCACATTGTCCATCAACCAACAAACCCAGCAAAGAAATGTGAAATGATCGAGTGCGCCAACGGTATCCGATCGCTGTCGATGCTTTGGATCATTTCAATCCGTTTAGATTATATTTACGTAGATACATTAGATTGACCGCTCCTTTGGCTCCCGTGATTCTGTTAGTAGTTGCATTCGCAGATTACGCAGATGAAAGTCCCCTTTGGAATCCTGTGGTTGTTGGAGTGTATGCCGAAAATTGCAAGCAGTACTGGTGGTCAGCGCTACTACACTTTCAGAACTACGTGAATCATTCAACGGTTGTAAGTGCTTCTGAATACTGCTGAAAATTCAAGTCTAATCCTTGTTTTCTTTGCAGTGCCTTTCATGGACTTGGTATGTTTCCGTAGAGATGCAGCTTTACATTCTTGCTCCAGCCCTGATCTATCCCATGTGGCGTTGCATCTACCCCATGGGGTAAACGAGCTCTGCTGTGCGTCGGAGGTCTAGCTATGGGAGGGATCATCTATGTTCTTGTAACATTCGTCGTGAACGATTCCAGCATCGCGGATGGACTTTGGAAAGATCTGATCTACTATCCAACGCATAGCCGGATGGCCGTTTGGCTTGTTGGAGCCATGTTCGGTTATATTCAACACCAGACAAAGGATTTCAAAGTAAACCACCTTCACAAACGATACTACGCCCTCGGCTGGGTAACCTGCTTCGCAGTTCTGGGCTTAATCGTGTACGCAACAGTTTTAATTGCTCACACTGATCCTCAAGAATTCTCCAGCCTGGTAGAAGCCTTCTACGAGTCACTTTCACGACCTCTATTTGGAACCTGCGTCATGTGGATCATCTTCGCCTGCGTCAACGGCCACGGTAGAGTCGTCAACGATTTCCTCAGCTCACAACTGTGGCAACCGCTGGCGCGGCTATCGTACACCATGTATCTGTTGCACTCCGTGCTGCTGGTGCCTTCCCTAGCGAATGTGAAGACAGATTCGTACTTTAGCGTGATGGACCTGTGGTATCGACTGTGCGGTGTGGTAGGACTTACCGCAAGCGTTTCGCTTGTTTGGAGTGCCGTTTTTGAGGTTCCATTTGGACTTTTGGAGAAGATCGTCTTTGGACGACAATAAACAATTGTTTCAATCAACCTCACAGCCTTGCTAACAGCTCTCCCTTCGAACACCTACTGAAACTTCGATTGACTGAAACAAATCGTACTGGAAACTAGACCATCCCAATCTTATCAACACGCTTCGGACACGCGCGAGCGCGACTGTTCATTGGTGATTTCCAAGAAAATCAATGCTTTCTGACCAGCCCAGGTGGTCGAACAAAATCCCTGTTTTACCTATCTTATCGATTAGCGCAGGGTGAAGCCCACTATTCGGCAAATTGATCACGTGTGAGTTCGTTAAATAGTCACGCTTCGATGCTTTCTTGGTTTAGTTGGGCTTAAGTCGTTCAGGGATTAGGACTTACAGTGTTGTTGACACAATGTTGACCATCGGTTTGGTGATAGCTCTGCTGTGTTCAAGTGAAATTGGTGCGAATCCTAACGTTACGGAGACCAAATCGGATGCGGAGTTCAGCATAGACGAAGTGTCCCAGTTGAATCGTCAGTTTTTGGAGTTCCTCATAGAGTACGATGCGTCGGAAGTGGTGGAAAGTGATGATCTAAGATGTGTCAGAGCGTTTCAACAGCTATCGAAGGCATACCTGAATCGGGAACGACACGGCTTGGAGTGTAAGGATCAATCGTGAAGCTAGTACGAGACTTTGTTTAGACCCCACCTTATTCAACAGGGTTCGACTCGTGGGGCAAGATACCCTCTGGGCTGTACTACGAGAATGGTTACGCGCTGGGGAACTACGAGCAGTGCCGTCGCTACCGCTGGCAGGAAGTTCGAGGTCAGCACTGCACCCTGGCGGTTGTTCTACCCGGTGAGCTGCCGGTTTTCTTCTCCGGAATGTGTGTACCGCAGCATTGTTCGCAGCAGTTTCTGACCCAGGTGTACGGAGCGTACATGCTGGGAAAGGGAGCGTTCGTGTTACCGATGGATGTCAACCTGTGCAATCAAGACCGGGATGTGGAGTTCAACGGAGCAGTCATTACGGCAATGTAAGATTGCTTTGAATCAGAGTGTAATACTAAATGTAACAGGTCAGAATCGTTACAGGGTTATCTTCATAATCATAGTTGTACTAGTTGTTTGCAGCACGCTGTACGAAGTAATCCAGCTGATTCGAGAAGAAGAAGTCAGACCACTGTTTGCCTCCTTCTCGCTGTTCAGAAATGTACGAAGCATTTTGCACATTACTCCAAGGATAACCGACCCTGCGAAAAAGATGGATATGATCGAGTGCGCCAACGGAATTCGCGCCCTTTCGATGGTCTGGATCGTAGTTCTGCACGTAATCGAAGCAACCTTCGCGATCCCCTACTCAAATCCCACCTCCAGGAAAGAGTGGATGCGCAGCTTCCCCGTATCGATCATGTACAACACGGGAATCCTAGCCGTGGATACCTTCCTGGCACTGAGCGGAATGCTCGTCTCCTACAACATGCTGCGAGAGTTGGACAAGCGCGGCAAGATCAACCCGCTGATGATGTACCTGCGACGCTACATACGGATTTCGGCACCCCTTGCTCCGCTGATCCTGCTGGTCGTATCCTTTGGGAAGTACCTTGGTGAAGGCCCACTGTGGAGTTCGATCGTGGGCCGGGAAGTACGGGCCTGCTCCGAGTACTGGTGGTCTGCGCTACTGTACATCCAGAACTATGTCAACCCTCGTTCCATGGTAAGCTTAATTCGCATTATCTCCAACCTCCACAACAGTAACTCTTCTCGATTACAGTGCCTCCCGTGGACCTGGTATCTCTCCGTTGACATGCAACTGTACATCGTCGCTCCCCTGCTCATCTACCCTCTGTGGCGCTGGGGTAAGCGAGTCCTGCTCGCAATCGGCTTCCTGGCCGTCCTTTCCATCGGATGCGTCTTCACGACGTTCCTCGTCAACGACTTCCAAATCCATGACGTTGGCGATGGAAGCCGCCACAAGATGACCTACTACCCAACGCACGCCCGAATGTCCGTGTGGCTGCTCGGAACCATATTCGGGTACATCCTACACAAGACCAAAGCCACCGGTGTAAAGCTCCCCGCGCGTTACTACACCATCGGATGGGCATCCTGCTTCGCCGCCCTCGGGCTCATCATCTACGCCACGTACGAGATGTTACGCACGGACTTCCACGAGTACTCCGGGGTCGCCGATGCCTTTTACGAGGCGTTGTCCCGATCGGTCTTTGCCATCTGCGTAATGTGGATAATCTTTGCCTGCGTCAACGGACAGGGCGGAGTGATTGACGACATGCTCAGCTCGAGCCTCTTCCAGCCGCTGGCGAAGCTATCGTACACGATGTACTTGCTGCATCTGCTGCTTGTCATGATGTCGGTGGCCAACGCCAAAACGGACGTGGTGTTCAGTGTGATGGACATTTTCTACCGGATATGGGGCGCCATTGGACTGTCCACGAGCGTATCGCTCTTGTGGAGTGCGATCTTTGAGGTTTCTTTCGGGACGTTGGAGCGGTGTTTGTTGAGGCGTTAGAGGAATTTGGTTATGGGATGCAATAACAATGCAAATATTTTTTCTTGGAAAATAATTGTATTACTTTGAACATGTTCTACTACTAAAACAAAGCAGTCGTCGGTAATGGGGTCCTAAAATTAGACTCAAATTTGTGATATTATTGTTCACGACGATAAAGCTTATTTTTTTGAGTACAATGACCCTTTGTGCGACCGCAAAGGATTTAAAATGGATTTTTAAATCAATCTTAAAAAATTAACCCCGCGGCCCTCCTTGACAGTAAAGGTCCTACTTGACAGCTTGTTCCTAGAAGACCATAGTTGATCCATCAAAAAAATTTTGTCTTGTCAATTTATGAAAAAAAAGTGATCAGAAATGGTTTTTAATTGTGTTTTTTACCGTTGTACATAAAAATTTACATAGGGCTTTAGGACCCTATTGGCTGATGCACGAAGTGACTTGTTTACTTTTTTTCGACTCTCCTCGCAAACGTGTCGAGCCACGTAGCCCAGTGGTAACGCTTCCGCCTCGTAAGCGGTAGATCGGGGTTCAAATCCCGGCTCGGACCAACATACTGGTGATCTTTTCCCTTCAGGATTCGATTGCTTAGTAAAGGGAAGGTAGTGTCACCTTATCAAGACACCTTAAGAAGACAACCTATGGAATGTTAACATTAACCTTAACATGTTAGGGACCATCCATAAACCACGTGGGCACTTTAGGGGGGGGGGGGGGGGGGGGGGGGGTATGGCGATTGTCCACGATCCATATAAAAAAGTGTTTTTTTTGTATGGACAATTGTCCACGAGGGGGGGGGGGGGTAAAAGATTCAGAAAAAGTGTCCACGTGGTTTATGGATGGTCCCTTAACATTAAGTTGAATAATAAACTGTCACTGAATCCGGTTTGTAAATGCCGGCCCCGATATTGCGCGTATTCCCGAAAAAGACACGCGGCAAACCAGCCTCGGAACGACGCGCCGCACTTTCGGCAAATGCGCGCTGTCAAATCCCATACTGCACGTTTTGTTTTTGTTGATCTTCTTCTTCGAATCGCCTGGCATTGTTGGCAGCTATGTTTTTAATTGCATCAAAAGTACAGAAAATCGCTGGCAACAATGTCTACGGCATAATCTGAAATGCCGCGCGGCGTGTACCTTTGAAAGAAACGGACAATACTCTTAACGGGTGTTCCCTTCAGGAACAGGGAAAGATTTACTTAGGGTATTTGTCCATATTTTGGGCCTACTAAGAAGAGCGCACTTTTAATTTGATGTATTCTCAAAGGCTGCTATTGGCAGCCTAGTTTGTTTTACATGAATAAGTTGGTTTTTTAATGCTTAAGCTCGTACATTATCAACATTTTGATAAAAATACCTTATATCGCTGTAAAAGCACAAAAAACTAAAACACTTTTTGCCCCTATTTTGGGGATATTGCTCTTAGCATACGACCTTCTTTGTGCTTATTTTTGGCCTACCTTCTGATTGGTTGAAATCTCGAAGCACGTGGCGAACTTTTTTGACGTACGGTTCAGCCTTAGCTCGTACAGTACAGCCGCACAAATTAAGTCGACAAGTATGCTAAATCATTGTGATGTTTTAAGCCACAAATAAACATAAGAATGATTGATTTCACTTGCATTACGTGCATAATTAGCTTGGACATGATTTATATCATTCTTTACGAGTTTTAAACATAATTAAACAATTGTTGCGTAGCCAAACAACAAGCCCGTAATATGCAAGAAAGACTGTAACTTGTGAAAAGCGCACACACACTGTCACAATTTGTAGAAGTGTCAAATGGACTGAAAATAGAGCCATCCTCTTCGAGAGACTTTAATCAGTTATTCTGCTGATTTGGTGGCAGTTTAGTGATTGTTTTTGCAACGGGATTGTGCAACCCACCAATAAAAACATATTGCCGGTGGTTGGAGATTCGGGGGACGGCTCTCATTCGTGTGCTGAGCGATGAACGCCTTGACGCTGAGTGCCAAGAAGCGGTAAGCAAAAGTGGTGAAAATTTTGGACCTAATGGGCAAGTTGCAATTTGCTAAGAAAAATGTGAAGAGTGATATATTTATTGCATTATTTCTCATTTAGGAGAAAAAAGTGAATTATTCTTGCTCACCAAAATGAAGATAATGACAGCACGAATCATTCTCAAGTGGCAGATCCCTGCCAGATTTGGTGAAATGCTCAATTTCGTTGAATTAAGTTTGGTAGACCCAAAATAGGTACTAGGCCCAAAATAGGGACAAATACCCTACTCGCAAACGTCAAAACATACACAATTCCTGCCTTAGCTTTTCCGGAAAAAAATCCGGCAGCAATTCTGGAGTAAAATTTGAAAAAAGGCGCATAAGCATTTTGACAGCATGGACTGTTTTGCTAGATCCTAGGCAAAAGGTAAATATTTAAAAAAAAAAAGAACTGAAGTGTTAAATGATAACTGAGGAAGCCGAGGAAAACCGGCTATTGTTTAACACATAGAATTTTGTGAAAAAGTTTCCTGAGCCCTGAGAATTTTTGAAATAGTTCCAGTTGTCAAAATGCTTATGCGCCCTTTTCAAATGTTGTTCCAGAATCTATACTGATTTGACGTTTACTGAGGGCGCTGAAAAGTTAGGTTGTGTCACTGCTTGCAAAAAACAATAACACTTCAGGTATGGAGGAAGCAAAATATTATCAATCGAGAACACCCATGAGAGATTTATACGTGTTTTCCCCTATAAAGTACAATGGGAGGAGGCGCATGGTGGCTCAAGTAAATACAATATTTTGTTAATACGCCTTATAATGCCTGACGAGTCAGTAAGTTACAACCCGTGATTCAACACTCGATTCTTGCGAATTAAAACCACAGCCAAGTTAAGGGAAAGCACTCTAAACATACGATTTTTTCAAATTTGTGATCTTCAAATCTTTGAATCTTCAAATCTTCGAAAATCTAATCTTATAATTTTAGAATCATTGAATCTTCAAATATTCAAATCATACACGGAGAAACAAGAGTTCTAAAAATCGTTAACAAGCTTCGAATCATCGAATTTTGACAAAATCGATTTTTTAAAATAAAAGAATTTTCTAAATTTGTCGCCATCAAGTCGCGGATTAATGTATGCAGGATTGATAAGGTAAGGAGGGTTCTCCAGCTGTCGAAAAATAGTTTGCACGAAACCCGGATTTTGTATGGGGATTTTCAAAATTTGACCATTTTCCGGGAAAATTTCAACAGATTTTTTCTGTAATGTTGTTAAGCATGTCAAACTAACCGGAAAAATGTTCTTAAAACATTTTTTTTTTTATAAAAAACAAGTTCTTCCCGGCAAACTTCGTCCTGCCTTTTCTCGGTTTCCTGACGTTTCTTGCTTGTTTGCTAATTCAGCCTCCTGTGATCAAAATTTGATTTTACGCAGCTTTTCTCATACAATCTTTTCCGGAATCGGTTCCAGAGTGGCCAAAGTTGTAACTTTTTGGCGTATGAACCTTCCTTGGGCTTATACGAACCCAACGCAACAAAAAGCACCTCGATCCGACGCTCCGTATTGAACTGATTCGCGTTCGAACAAAACCGTCGAAATTTTTTATATATATAAGATCAGCTGAGAGCCTTTTTTCGGAACATCAGCAGGAAAATCTGCCATGTAACCTATTCTAATTTGTATAGGGGAGAGTGGGGAGATTTGATCCCCGGGGAGACTTGATCCCAAGCCTGTATCTCGTCAGCATGTGGGTAAAACAATTAGCTTTGTTCTAGAAAGTTGTGCGAAATTGACTAAAACTCATTGTAGAAAACAAAGAAAAAAAAATGTTTAGATTGAGTTACACACATTTTTCGAAGAAGTGTTGCAAAAAACTTCCAAGAGTCTTTGTTTTGATAAGTATAGAAAACACTCAAAAATTATTCAAAAAAATATTTTTTATACATGAATTGTTTGATAAACATATCAACTCCAAAACCCTTACGCATTTGACGTTAAATTTATCGTCATACTATTTTTACAATCAATTGTTTAAAAAAGTGCGTTTAGGGAGACTTGATCCCTGCATTTTTACAGTCACTGGAATCAGCCTCAAGATTAAATAATTTGGCTAGGTTTTCGTACATAGTTTCCTTCAGTATAGTTGTACATAACTAACTGCAGTTTGAACCATTTTTCAAAAGTTTTTTTTTTTTTTTTGGGAGGGTGGTCCAGCCGCACATCGTTGATGTTGAAACCTCTAAACTGGGCCCTCGTCCTGTCACGTCCGTCAGTAGTCTTGTTGTACATTACAACTAGAATCAGATCTGCCAATGAATTAGTACACTTCGACCAAATAAACACTGACGCTGTATGGATCTGACTCTAGAATAAATGCACAGTTGTGTGTTATTCATAAGTCCAACTTATTCAATTATTCATTTAAGTCCAAATATTCATTTGCTAACTACTTTGGATTAACAATCTAAATTTTAATCTAAAATCCTCTAAACTTAATGTTCAAAACTAAACGTTCCTTTAACTGTTGCAGTACTACTCCTATAAAAAAAAAAAAAAAAAAAAAAAAAAAAAAAAAAAAAAAAAACAATAAACATTTGTGAACTAATGTACAAATAGGATAGAAATCGCGATTTTAAAAAGAAATGATCATTTACGTCAGAAGATCCGTAGTTCCTCGATTCGCAACAATGGTCAATACAACCATAATCCGAAAACCGTTAGTTCAACAGATCAACGAATTTTGTCCGATATCATTACATTATTGATTGATCGAGACTCTATGGACAATTTGACATAAAAGAATGCCTAGTATTCTACATCTATCAAAGTTTATTGACAGCATTACTCTAACTTAACAATTGCAACTAAATTTATCATCAAATAGATTTGGAAAAGATACAGATTTATTTTAAATGCTAGTGCTAAGCAACAAATCAATTGTACTATCCTGAAGTCCCACCTAAATCCCACATTGTGATAGTGAAAAAGTCACAGAAGCAGCGGTGTCTTGTGCAATTGTGATATTTTCACTATCGGAGAACTACCTAGTTCACGAAGACAGCTTATCGGTCAACGCTTAAGCCCTGGGGCTGCGACAAAGCGAGTTCTCGTAGCATGAAGTGGTGTCCATAGTGCTTATAAAAAGAATGTATACCCAAATTTTAACTAATGCACTAGAATCAAATCATGCCCCTTGACTTTACAAGGCCCAGGGTTGAACCATTTTTCAAAAGTTTTGTAAACAAAAATTACCAGCTTTTGTAAACATGCTCAATTTTGGTCTAAAAAAGAAAATTTTAAGTTTTTAAATATTTTACATGCTAAACTTGTTTTTTTTTTTTTGAACACAAACGTACTGGTTTAATGTGAAATTGCTGTATCTTATAGAAAATTAAAAGTTTGGATTAATAAGAAACATTTTGATTAAGATTTCTTCAAAATGTTGAAAGGGGGATCAAATTACCCCCAACATTTTGAAAATGCCGGTTTAAAATATTTTTTTCAAAACGCTTGGCATTATTCGAAGAGTTTATCTGATGAAATACCCTTATCAACCAAACATAGTTGAATGTTTAAGCTTTCAATTCATGCAAAAAGATCATCGTTTTGTGAGAAATTGACAGAGTTATGTGCGATACAAAAAAAAAGGGGATCAAGTCTCCCCACTCTCCCCTACCATATACGATATACGGTTATACGTATACGGTTCCGTATACGTACCGATCGTACCGTTTGAAACGGAATTCGTAAACGATTCCAATTGAATTCCGTTCAGAATTCCGATTGAGTACACTGGGTCCGTGTTGAAAATGAGTGATAGAAAAATCTATCATTTGATGCACCAAAACATCAGAGAGACAACGATCTGTTGAGGAAAATCTCGCGACGGACAAAGGTCAGTGAAAGTTGGCAGTTGATATTTCGGACATGATAACTGTAGTTGCGGAGAAATGAAAGTTTGATATTTTTAAAACCCTGGGGCGGCCAAACAGCATCCTGAGAGGGTGGTCCTCATACATTCTCGCGATGTGGCCGGCCTACCAAATCCTTCCGATCTTTGCCCAGATGATTATGGCCGGTTTGACAAGCAAAGCTTGCACTTTATGGTTCATGCGCTTTCGCCACTTGTTCTAAAGTGTACGTACTCTTCACCGTAGATTGTTCGTAGCACCTACCGTTCGAGCCCTCCAGAGCTCGTTCGTCCTCTTTCCGTATAGCGTCCAGGTCATAGAGGGCAGCTGGTCTAATCAGCGTCTTGTACAAAGTCAGCTTTGTGACGTGTTGCAATCGGTTAGATTTTCAAGTTTTTCGTAATCCAATCCAGGCACGATTTGCAGAGAGTATAACAGTCTGGTTCTCAAGGCTAGTTTCGTTGTCGACAATTACCAGCGATCCCTAGTACACGAACTCTTGCTTGCATCTTCAAGTCGGTGTAAACTCCTTTAACCCTCCCTAGGTCAGTCACTAAATTTGTATGTGTAATGTTACCATGATGTTGTTTAAAACTTTGCTGTTTCGGCTAATTTCATCCTTCTTTTTATTTGTTCTCCTAGGCAGTTTTTACAAGCGGCGCATCCGCAATAATTGCCGTTATGATTGCCACCACAGTTGGCGCACTGGATGCCCAACTATGGTTACGTGCTGTTTGTTATCGTTTGTGGATATTCTCAGCAATATAAATACTCTTTGCAAGGTTACATAATTTATTTCAATTTCCAGTATTTTTCTTAAAGTAAACAGTTGCATGTTTTGTTTTTCGACTACGTTACTAAATTAGTAATTATTATACTATATACATATAAAAATGTGTGTTCATAATTTTTCTTCTTTTCATTACTCACTAAAACTGACTTTTTGTAAACTATCAAACAAAGAAAACAAACAGTCGCCGGAACGTTAATTGAAAAATTGAAAAAATAGTAAAAGGAATAGCAAAAAAAAAGTTTTAGAAAAGATAAACTTAGAAAAAAGCACCGACCATTCTTACGTACCACAACACAGGACAAAAATAAAAGGAGGAAACAAACAAGTGCTAACGACGTTCGCTTTTGTTTTTCGCTCTGACTCTGGCCAAAACCGAAACTTCTAATCCCAATATATCACATCGTTGTAATTCAGCAGTATATCAATATCGTTTGAGTCTTTCCTTTTAGTTTTTTTTTCTTTTTTGACTTCTTGCTTCCTCGACCAATTAGTTCTCTATTCGAAATGCTCTAATAATTTTGCATTGTTCATCAACTTGTATCGTCAATTTTTACGGTAAACAGAAAAATGTGTTTTAAGGGTTGGGAGGGGGAGGAGGTTACAGATTTTGTTGCACAGCGCTCGCTTAAATCGAAACAAAACAAGTTTAACAACACGAACTCCGCGCCGATTCCGCCACCACGAGGTTAAAGTCTAAATTGCTCGGCCTGGGGAAGCCCTTCTTGATGCCGTCCCAGCCGTCCTCGACCTTGTACTCGCCGGACTGGATTCGGTTGTACACTTCCTGGGTGACCAGGCTGAACGCTTCCCGCACGTTGACGCCCGTCCGGGCCGAAGTTTCCACAAAGATGAGCCCGTGCTGTTCGGCGAAGGAACGCGCCTCTTCTACGCTGACCTCGCGCCGCTGGACGCCATTGTTAACGAGGTCCAGCTTGCATCCGACCAGCGCAAAGACCGGCCGGTGCGGTTCGATGTGCCGCTTGGCCTCCATCATCCAGAGGGGAATGTGCTCGAAGCTGGCGTGGTTCGTGATGTCGTACACGAGCAGCACGCCGACCGAGTTGCGGTAGTAGGATTTCGTGATCGATCGGAACCGCTCCTGGCCGGCGGTGTCCCACAGCTGCAGCTTGATGCGGGTGCCGTCCTTCACCTCGATGAGATGTGCGAAGAAGTCGACGCCCACGGTCGGGTCGGATAGCTGGAAGGATAGAAATGGTAAGAAAAAATCGTAAATAACGTTTCCAAAAAGTAGGATTCGGAATCTCACTCTCTAGTACAAAGTAAAGTGTAAGTATTCTAGTAGAGTAATCACTCTCTAATATAACCGACTTTTTTCCACATCATTGATTTTGGAAATAATGTCAGGTTCCTCAGAGATGGAGAGTATGAAATCAAAGTCAGTAAATTATGAGACGTCGTAAAAGGTATCTGACTCAAATCAATTTTTAAGTGCATTTTGAATCAATTATAGAATGAGACTGTCCCTTTGGAGAATCCATCTTGTTTAGCACAATTATTATAATTCAACTATACTTACCAGGCCGCGCAGGCTTCAACGATTTCCGATTTGGGGTTGAACTGGTGATACACTCACAACAGATAGGTGATCTATTAAGCCACTGCATGCTATAGTTTAAGTGCTGGGACCACTTCAACTTATTGGCACACTTCGAAAAGTATTTTATGATCATGATAGAGTACCAAAGTTTGTCGTCAATGTTCAAAAAGAAACATTACGAGCGAGTCCACGAACAGGGCATACCCCTTTGTATGGGACGTCGTTTGGACCTCACCAATCTGCCTGAAATTTTCAGGGGTTGTTTGTACATATAAAACTAGCATCTTGCCAAAATATGAGCACTCTAGGTCAACGGGAAGTGGGGCAAATCGGGACACAAAGTTAAAAGGTTTAAAAACGTCAAAAATATTAAAAAGGCTATAACTTAAGCAAAATTCAATTAATTTTCAAAATTCAAAATGCATCTGAAAGGGCTCAAAAAATACAACAAAATGCAGTGTAGAACATCCCGATTGGTTAAATTTAAAGGGAGTTATTGGTATTTTAGTGAAAAAATAGCATAATTTTCAAACTCAATTTAAAAAGTGTTCCATCCAGATATCAACTCGGTTCGACCTGCAGCTTGTAGGGGACATCTGGGACTACCATCTGAGACTGAGAACGCTTTGGGTAAGGTAGTTTAACATATTAAATAGACACTTTTACTTTTAGTGAAGTTTTTGGTTGTAAGTTTTTGCTCGGGGGACCCCTTAGATCCCATTTTCTGGTGATAATTTTATCATATTCGTGTTCCTGAGACAATTTCACAATATAATCATGCAAAAAAATGTTTATTTTGATCCATTTTAACCCTTTAAAAAATGAAAGTTAAAAAAAAATATGAAGCTGCTTTTTTCTGGTGTCATCTAGTATCCTTGGAAACGAGCTTGATTTTCAACAAATGTGAATCGAAGATTTTTTTAACTTTTATTTTTTATAGGGTTAAAATGGATCAAAATAAACATTTTTATGCATGTTTCTATTGTGAAATTGTCTCAGAAACACGAATATGATAAAATTATCACCAGAAAATGGGATCTAAGGGATCCCCCGAGCAAAAATTTACAACCAAAAACTTCACTAAAAGTAAAAGTGTCTATTTAATATGTTAAACTGCCTTACCCAAAGCGTTCTCAGTCTCAGATGATAGTCCCAGATGTCCCCTACAAGCTGCAGGTCGAACCGAGTTGATATCTGGATGGAACACTTTTTTATTTGAGTTTGAAAATTATGCTATTTTTTCACTAAAATACCAATAACTCCCTTTAAATTTAACCAATCGGGATGTTCTACACTGCATTTTGTTGCATTTTTTGAGCCCTTTCAGATGCATTTTGAATTTTGAAAATTAATTGTATTTTGCTTAAGTTATAGCCTTTTTAAGATTTTTGATGTTTTTAAACCTTTAAACTTTGTGTCCCGATTTGCCCCACTTCCCATTGACCTAGAGTGCTCATATTTTGGCAAGATGCTAGTTTTATATGTACAAACAACCCCTGAAAATTTCAGGCAGATTGGTGAGGTCGATGCGAGATGGGTATGCTTTGCTTGTGGACTCGCTCTTACGTATAACTTTTAAAGCACTTTACTGCCCATGTTCGCATAAATGTCCCATATGCAAAACAGCAAGCTAAGAAAAAACGCATTTGGAGTTTGTCCCATACATAAGGCTACGTGTTAAGTTTTCGCGAAAAAACTGGATTTTCTCCTGATTTCTAGAACAAAGTACTGGATGTTATAGGCTCTTTTGAAAGAGCTCACGATTTTGAACCAAACTGCATCAATAAATCGAAATCGATTAAAATGCATATGGGACATTTATGCGATCAGGGGCAGTTTACCAAACTTAAACATATCCAATTAATTTTATTAGTAAAGAATTAATTCACAAAATTATTTCATATTTTTTATAACCTTATAGAGTTTTGTAATATGACTTGTTCTACAAAAATGTAAAAATTACAACAAAAAAAAAACCTCCGTGATTTGATAAAAAAAAAGAATAGAAAAATAAAAAGTTTAAAACTTTCGAGATGGATCACAAACGGTCTTAGACGTCAACTGACATCACAGTTTGTTTTGCCTTTTGACGTCAAAAAACTTCGCTACATCCGGTGTAGATTTACTTCATCATCAGCTCACTTAGAGATTGGAATTGATCTGCCTTGTTCCGGCAGGCATGAAAGTGCGTAAGCTACTCTCCAGCAAGTGCGAAAAACTCGGGATGAATGAAGAGATTATCACCTGAGCAATTCTCTACCAAAACCGGAAATGGATTTTATTTGCATTTTTTGATTTGGCTCAAACTTTGACGGGGCCTTCCCTTTGGCCAAAGAAGCTATTGTGTGTCATTGCACAGTGGGAAAAAAGGGCCCAAAAAATTACCGCAACATGATTTCGCGCAAACCATCGATTGCTATACACCAAAAGCTTCGTTTTTGCACCAGGAACAATAATCCGATGAAAAATCGCACTGCACGGACCGGTGGCCGGAGTACAGGCCACCGGAAGATCCGGATTTTTGGAAAAAGTATTTGATTGATCCAATTGTGAACTGATAAGCTTTCTTCTACCATGAACAGTCATGCATAACAATCCTAGAATAATATTAAATACCATAGGACCCATCGGAACCGGTTCCACCGATCTCCGGTGGCCACATCCGGAACCGCATTAGGAAACAGCGTAAACTAGTCATGCGACGTATCAAAGTTCTTGATTTTGGATGGAAAGTATCCTTAAAATGTATGTTTGCCTCCGGTGACAGGTTCTTAGGTTCTCCGGTGGCCACATCCGAAGATCATATTCGGCAAATTCCTGAAACCACTCTTGCGACATATCAAACTTCATGTTTTTTAAAGAGGAGTGAATAATTCATGTCCCCATCCAAAATCAAGAAGTTTGATGCGTCGCATGACTGGTTAACACTGTTTCCTAATGCGGTTCCGGATGTGGCCATCGGAGATCGGTGGAACCGGTTCCGATGGGTCCTATGGTATTTAATATTATTCTAGGATTGTTTTGCATTACTATTTATGGTAGAAGAAATCTTATCAGTACACAATTGGATAAATCTGACACTTTTTCCAAAAAATCGAATCTTCCGGTGGCCTGTACTCCGGCCACCGGTCCGTGCAGTGCGATTTTTCATCGGCTTATTGTTCCTGGTGCAAAAACGAAGCTTTTGGTGTATAGCAATCGATGGTTTGCGCGAAATCATGTTGCGGTAATTTTTTGCGCCCTTTTTTCCCACTGTGCATTGGTTCACCCATACAAGTCTCCATACAATTTTGGCAGCTGTCCATACAAAAATGGCACGTAAATATTCAGCTGTAACTTTTGAGTGAATTTTCTGATCAATTTGGTGTATTCGGCGAAGTTGTAGGTATTGTAAGTGACCATTGAGAAAAAATAGGCACACGGAAAAAAAATTATCAAATTTTTGAAATGCCTTTTTTTACATCAACTCAATTTCCCATAATACATTTTTTTGGGAATTTTTTATATGTTTTAGGAGACAAAAACCCACAACTTTTGCGCCATAGAGAAGTATGGTCAAAAAATCTGCCGCCATGATATGAGTTTTTGAAAAAATAGTGGTTTTTGGAAAAAAAAAATCATACAAAAATAAATAAGAACTTTTTTTATGTAAAATTGAATTTGCAATCGAAAAGTACTTTAAATATTTTTGATAAAGGGCTCCGTTTTCAAGATATAGCCACTGAAAGTTTGATTTTAGCGCAATATTTGCAGTTTTTCGATTTTGAAAAAATAGTGACTATTTGTGACAAATTCTAAAAATATTTTGTTTGAGAAGTTCAAATAATTTGCTATAAAATTGTCTAAGAGATATTTAAGATTGGACCTCTGGTTGCTGAGATACAGCGGCTTAAAGAAACAGAAACAGACAATTGCAGTTTTCTAAGTCTCACCCAAATAACCCACCATTTTCTAAAGTCAATATCTCAGCAACTAATGGTCCGATATTCAATATTAAAACATGGAATTTTCGTGAAATTTTTCGATCTTTTCAAAAAAATATACTTAAATTTTTGAATCAAAATTTACATTTTAAAACGGCGTAATATCAAAAAATCTGTAAAGTACTTTTCGATTGCAAATTCATTCTTACATAAAAAATAAGGTCCAATATTTTTTTATATAAATTTTTTTTCCAAAAATCACTATTTTTTCAAAGGTTCATAACATGGCGGCAGATTTTTTTAACAAGCTTCTCTATGGATCAAAAGTTGCGGGTTTTTGTCCCCTAAAACATATCAAAAAATCTCGAAAATAAAAAAATATCTATTTTGGGAAATTGAGTTTTTTGTGAAAAAAAAAGTTAATCAAAAATCTGCAAAAAAAATCCATTTACCTATTTTTTTTTTTTCAATGGTCCTCAACAATTCCTACAACTTTACCGAAGACACCAAATGCAACCAGCAAAGCAAATTGGTCACCTTTCTTCTTCTTGTCCCTTTCCTCGAGGTACTTCCTCCGCGTGGCACAACCACGGAAATTCGCCTTGTGGTTTCCACCACAGTTCGCGCACTTGACGCGCGCGCTTTTTGCCAGAGCTGGTCTTTTCGCAGTCTCACCGCACATTACGCACCGGGGTGGGTTCCCGATGTTTAACGTTGACGCCCGCCAGGTGTCTCTCCAGGCCGGAGATCGGACGGTCTGGAAATCCCTGAAGGAGGATCATCACTGGGACTTTCAAATTTGAAGAATATGAAGATTCACAACTTCATCTTCTTCAAATTCAGCTTCTTCAGGGTAATCACTAGCACTGACGTTTTGCCTATTTTCAGACAATATTCGAGTTCCGAGTCGGAATTGGAGAGAAGCAGCCCAGAACCGAGTTAGATGGCAACGCATCTGGAGACAGCTCATGACCCGCAGGTTGTCCGAGCAGTAAAAATAAAAGTAAGTCGAGACCCTCAAGCAACTCGTCAACATCTTCTGTCAACACATCCAAACAAAAATTGGAGGTATTCGTTGTTTCTCCGGAGAGTTACACTTTTATTTTCTTTCCTTGCTTGCGTTGCCGGTGCTGGCCGGAAGTAATTCCGGATTACAGATAGACAGGGGTAAACAGATTGGCCAATGTTTGACCGATCCAAATGTGCTGGACACCAACGCGCCCTTTACGCCCAGCTAAACTGGCAGTGTTGCAAGCGCAAAACATACGGCGTTTGTTTAACTTTCTGCTCTATGCCGATAGACGAACTTTGCGGGGTTTTCAAGGCCGCACTCGAACTGCCACGGCCAATGCCGACCTTTGGCATGCTGGAGGAGCAAAATCGCTGCTAATAATGGTCAAACTGTCAAAATGTGCGAGTTTGTTTGCCGTAGTCTAATACCTCCTTAAGAAGTTAATTTTTGGGTGAATTTGTAGCTTTTCCTCAGTGAGGAAGTAAACACTGTAATTGGTATTATAATCTAATCTAATCTCTAATCAGACCCTAGCGCAGCCAATCTTTCGAAGGGATCCTGGAGAGTGCCTTAGGTTAGATGACGCCTAGCACTCTTCTTGTCATTTATTAACATTTGTAGTGCGCCATTGCATTAGAATGCATTGAAACATCACAAGCGTTAAAGCGGCCAGGCCTACTGCGTAAAGCCGTATCGCAGAGATGACTCGTAATCGGGTTGAGTTTGAGCACTGAGTGTTCGAACAACAACACAATTCTGAATCGACAGGGGAGGAAGAAGCGTGGGGACACACCACCATACGCTCCGAGATTTGGTTGTATTCGTTGGGAGCACCATGCTAAGAAGGTTTGGTACTCCGGGACCCTCTGGGATGGGACATTGTATTTCCACGAATGCCCTGGACACTATTTGCCGTGGTTATAGCGCCACAACTCGCTCTCTGTAACAGTATTCCTAATTCCAGTCCACTCTCACCAAGTCGTCATGGCCTAGTGGTTAGCATTTTTGCTTACCAATCCAAAGGACGGAGGCTCGAACCCCGCCTCGAGCGACTTTGATTTTTCGTTCATATTTAGATTTCAAATTTATGTGTTCTTAACTTTCTCGTTGGGAGCAGATGGGAATCGAACCCAGAACCATTCGCTTACAAAGCGAACACCGTAACCAGTCAGCCACGGCCGCTCCTTAAACACTGTAATTGGTATTATTGATAAAAAGTAGTAAAGTTTTGTTTTCAATTTTCAGGCTTATGTAGAATACGCACTTGGTACTTTGCAAAGAGTCAAAAGTACATTTATTCGTAAATGCAATCAATTCGTAAACCCGCATCATATTATCGATTGCACCAAAACTCACCAACTCGTCTGTTGGGCAGAGGTCAAAGTTATTCATTTCCGAAAGCGGCAATTCATCGCCACTGGTTACAACCGAAAAAAAGAGCCCATACCGCAAATGACGACAAACGGTTTACGGTGAGTATTTCTTTTTTTTATCATCAAATTCAATTCTCACTTTGTATACAGTCACTTGCAACCAGCAAAGCAAAACAAAAACAGCAGCACCACGCTCCAATAGAGTCGATTTCAAGGTCCGTTAAGGTTGGGGTGTCTGTTATGGCTTGGTGGCGCACTCGGGTTATCGAAACTATTTAAAACACGAGAGTGCCTGTATGAAACAAAATATATATGACATTTGATCGAAGGAAAATTGAATGATTATTTTCAGCTCCGCCCTACACGTGTTGAATGGTAATAAAGCGAATCGAAGGGAGTAAATTAATCGTTATCGATTTTCATCTTCAAGCTCGAAAACGAGGTAGTAAACAACTAAAACACCGCTTAAAACAAATGCAGACAAACGAACGGAAAATAAGCAGTAGTTTTACTTTCGCTTTCAGCCACGATTCACCACGAGCTAAACTTTTTGAAAGGCTTCCCATCATCATCAACCATGCCGGTACGGTTCCGTTCAATTTGTACGATGGCCCAGAGTGCGCGAAAAGCTGTACCAGCCGGATGGGTGGCGTGTCTTTACGCTGGAGTGGGTTCTTGATCGCGATTGGGTGCGATGCACCAGACGCGGATTTGTACCAGTCGATGCGGTGATAAGTAGGGCTAGTGATTTTTCACGGCAAAAAAATCATAATTACGCGGCATGCCAATTACAAAACATTGAAATTTCACGGCAATTTCACGGTACTCTCAAACCTGCTTGAAATAAACGTTTAAATGTATATTTTTAGCAAAATTGTTAACAGAAAAGTGTCTTAAAAGTAAGCAGTAGTTCTAGATACAAAATAAAACCCCCTGTCACAATTTATTTATTTGAAAAAGGATTATTGGATTAATCTTGGGAAATATTGAAGAATGTCCGTCAGTTGAATTATAGATTTTTTTATTAGGTCCTATAAACAAATGTAAACATTGAGTGTATCCCGCTTACTCTAATGAACATTGACATAAGGTGTGAAAGGGATACACTCAATGTTAACTTTTGTTTATAGGACCTAATAAAAAATTTCAAGAATTTATGATTCAGCTGTTTTAATTTTATTGAGATTTTATAAAATTAATTTGCTTAAATACTTCCAAAACGAAGCACGTCCTGTTAAGGTTCAGGACTAGAATCATTAAACTAGAATCATTACAATTAGTGCAATAAAGATTATTTTTGCTTTCCTTAATTTCATCAATAGGGAAATTTTAGTATGTTAATAAACTTCAGGCAAAACTTCATTAAAAGCAGTTTTTACATTCATTGATAATGCAAGAAAAAATATAATACATTGCAAAATGATTAACAAATATGATTTCAATATGTATTATTTTACTTATCAATTAAATTGAAACAAATAATTTATATTCAAAATATTTAAATGCAATTTGTACATCGTTATTTAATATAGTTGATTAATTAAAATAAATTTTACAAAAAATTAAAAATAAAAAAGCTATTTTTTGCGTAGCTGCATTTTGTTGAATATTGTAATGAACAATGTCTTCAAAAAATAAATGTAGATCTGTAATGAAAAACTTTTTTATTTGTGAACTTGTTGCTTGTTAAAAATCTTTTACAAAGTTTGAATTTCAAAATAAAGCTGAAATGCACTGAGTAGCGATTTATCAATTGAATATTTCAAATTTCGCGGCATTTCACGGTATTTCCCAAATTTCACGGCCAGGGGCGAATTTCACGGATTACGCGGCTTCCGTGAAATCGCGAAAAATCACTAGCCCTAGTGATAAGGTTTGGGATTTGCTGCTTCTTATTTAAAACGTTACTTAATCCACCTTTAGGTGGTTGGTGCCTTCCTCATATTCATAAAGTCAATACATTCAGTAAAAATAGCAACATTCCCCCTAAACATGTTTAACAAATCAACTTTATTACTCATTTCTTTTGATATGGTTCGCAGACCATCAATATTTCTGGCTCATCGGCAAGGTCTGATAAAAAAAACGTAACTTAATCCACCTTTAGGTGGTTGGTGCCTTCCTCTCATTTAAAGAGTGATTACAATCCCCTAAAGTGTCCACATGGTTTACGGATCTCCCCAAACGTGATCGCAGCACCTAAGAGGTCGAGTAAAAAAACAGACTTCCTACAGACTTTTTGTCAAGATTATACAGACACCGCCTTTCAGGAAAATGGCATCCCTCTACAAGGCTTTTTTCGTGGCGACCAGACGGGACCATTTGAGGTTATGTAAATTCCGCCCATTTTTTAAACTGCTTGTAATTTTAGATAGGTAAGTCAGATCTTGAAAATTTTTAATCCACGAGAAAGGTCTTCTCACATGCTTTCTAAAAATATATAACATGTGAGGGTTTCATGAAAAAACCACCCTTTTTACCATAATTTCAATTTAATATGAAACAGTTTTTTAACATAACTTTTTAAATACATGATAAAACTGCATGAATTTAAATAGCAACTTAGGGGACGTTAAGACGGATCGATTAAAACCATTCCGGCCAAAATCGGTTGAGCCTGTAACGAGATATTCCAGTGACATTGATTTGGTACACATGTCTACATACAGCCAAACACACAGACATTTGTTTGTTTGTTTGTTTGTTTATTAAACCAGTAGCGTAAGGTTTTCACCTTTTAAATTGCTACTTCCGTTCCGTTCCAGGTGTTGTTCGAGTACAATTTGATAACCTAAATTTATATAAAACTACATTGGTCACAATTTGAAAAAAAGAAAAAAAAAAAACTAGGGTTATAACGAACACGGTAAGTCCATTTGGGTTATGTCGTCCATTTAGTTGGCAGCACGTTTTTGTCTCGTCCCGGGTTGTTCCTTCCAGAGTAGTCCAAGTTCATCCGAGGGGATGGGGGTGTGCCCCTTATGCGACCTCGTCCAGGGGTCTCGGGTACCCGGGGGTTTATCCCTATGCCACTCTTCGCGTAACTTGTGGTTAGGGGGGCCCCGGGTCACCCAAGCACCTCCGTGGACACTTCAGATGGCGTTTCAACCAGGCACCCCGGAGGAGCCGGAGGGTTGTCCCTATTCCACTCTTCCTTTAGCTTGTGGTTAGGGGGGCCCCAGGACCTCCGGGCGCGACAGTGGGAACACGCGTATACTACAGCTGCACTTGGTTCCAAAAAGCTAAGCAGCCCCTCTTAAAAGTTGCTTCCGACGTAGTTCGCTTCAGGTCTGCAGGCAGCATGTTCCAGTTTACCGCACCCCTAACGAACAGCGAACTCGCATAGGCCAGCGTGTTGTTTCGTGGAAGAATCAGGTTTTGCTGGCGACGGCCTCGGAAGGGTACTAGTTTCTGGTACAAGAGTGGTGGAGAGCGCGTTGTGATCAGCTTCCATATGAAGAGGCAGGAACGGTGTGCAAATAGTCTATCCAGAGGACAGCCGACCAAGTTTTTCTGGAGATGACTTACACGGGAGTATCGATTTAGTCCGTAAACAAATCGTACACAGCTGTTCAACGCAACACGCAGTCTATCCATGGCTCCAGCGCTGGGGCTAACGTAGAGAAGGTCACCAAACAGGAAATGGGGTAGTAAAAGTGCTTTGAACAGTTTCAGTCGGGTTTCTACAGGCGCAGCTCTCGTAGAACTGTAGAGGGTACGTAGTCCTGCGTAGATTTTGCCACACTGCTGGTTGATAAGTTCGTCCCACTGAAGATCTGCTTGGAAAATGAAGCCTAGATTGCTTGCCGATTCGGTCCATTCTATGCGCTCACCGTCAAGCTGGATACTTGGGAGCGAGCTGGTCGGAGCGGCGTTGCGTCGACCACCTTTCACAAACAACGCCTTGCTTTTTGCTTGATTGACCACTAACATATTTTGCTGGCACCATTGAAGAATACTGACGAGATCCTCATTCACCATTCTGACGAGCTCACGAGCGCAGGGGCCAGAGCGTCCGACGAACAACTGCACGTCATCAGCATACATTTGTATAGAACAGTGTTTTAAAACCGTTGGTAGATCGTTTGCGTGACAGCAAAACAACAAAGGACCGATCACAGACCCTTGCGCAACACCTGATGAAACTTCGCCGATGTCAGAGCACTGATCGCCACAGAAAACAGTTTGAGTTCGTCCATCTAGATACGACGCCACCAGATTCACAGCAGGTCCGGAGAAGAAGAATTGAGTTTCTAACTTCGTGCAAAGCTTGCCATGGGGAATCGTATCGAACGCCTTAGAGAAATCCAGCAGCAGCAATACGGCAGACCCCCTCCTGTCTACGATAGCAGCTAATTCGTCGTACACGCGAAGCGCAGCTGTTTGGATTCCTTGACCCTTTCTAAATCCGGCTTGGAAAGGTGAGAGCAGATTATTTTCGCTAAGATAGCATGTCATTTGTTGTTCCAACAGTTTTTCGAGTGCTTTTGACAGGGAGCATAAGATACTGATCGGTCTGAGGTTCTGGATGGTGTTGATGTGTGGCTTTTTGCGCAGAGGTAGCACTTTTGCTTGCTTCCAAAAACTGGGGAAAACTGACGACTCGATCACCTTGTTAAACAGGAACGTAACTTGCTGACTCACAAGCGGCAAAATTATTTTGATGAAGCAGATCGGTAATCCGTCCACTCCCGTTGCGTTTGACCTGATGTCGCAGATGGCATTGACCACCTCCCAGTGTTGGACAGGCCTGAACGAGAAGCGGAAAGTTGCTGCAGCTCTGGAAGGTCTGGGATTGTCCTTGGCGATGAAACTCGACAGGAAAGCTTGATTTACGTCATCTGGATGAAAACAACAGACGGCTGGCGTTTTGTCCTTTGCTGCACCGACACTCCGTACACGTTTCCAGAGCGTCTTGGTTGGAATAGTACTGTCCAGGAATCGTGTAGTGTACTGGGATTTAGCTTTGTCGATAAGTGTGTTTGTTTTGTTCCTGAGCGTCTTGTACCGTAAGTGGGCCAGCGTTTTACGGTCGGGCGGAGCCCTTCGCCAGTCGTCGTACGCCATATCACGTTCGAGAATTGACCTTTTAATGTCATTGTTGAACCAGGGGTTGAATTTCTTACGGTTTGAGCACGTGCGAAGCGGAATGCATTGGTCATGAATCCGTTTGACATGGCTGTTGAAGAAGTCCAGCATCTCGTTGGGATTTCGAAAATTGTAGAACTCGTTCCAAGCAACAGATCTTATTCCGTTCTCAACATCGTCTGCGTTGAAGTTAACGTAATCTCGGTACGTGCTACGTGCTGGAGGAGAAACGTCAAAGTCCAGCGAACCAAAAATGAGATCGTGCGATGAGAGTCCGGGGAAGGCGACTTGGCTAAAGCGCTGGACCTTATCATAGCAACTAGTCAAAAATAGATCCAATTGAGAACAACCATATCGATGGAAAAAAGTCGGCTCCTCACCTACAGAAACTAGGGCGAAGTTTCTCATCAAAGATTCAAATTGAGTACGAATATTGCTTGGTCTAGAAAGGTCAGTGTTAAAATCGCCTATCAAGACGACGTTCTCAAACCGGCTGGTGAGGTCGTCCAGTTTCTCAGCAAGAATACGCGAGCAATCATTACCGGGAGGGTTGTAGACAACGAGCAGCAAAACTTTCTCCGTGTCGAATCGCAGCTCACAAGCCAAGCACTCCGTTTTGTCCACGGTTTCTTCCGATGGCTCAATCCGGAAGACTTCTTTACAACCCAAGTGTTCCTTGAAGTAGATTACAATTCCGCCTCCTCGGCCGTATTTTCTGTCGTTTCGGAGAAACGAAAATCCAGGGATTGCGATACTCCGATCGGTGTTCTTAGCTGTGAGCCAGGATTCGGTAAAGCTGGCAATGGTAATTTTAGAATCCTGTAGGTTGTTTCTGATTTCGTCCAATTTAGTGCCCTTCTTAGCACATAAACTCTGAGCATTGCCATGGCAGATGTTGAGTTTCCCAGGAACGAGAACGGCATGCATCACGGCTCCAGGAATGTTCGTTAGGGGGCGGTTTGTTGACGGGGGGCGATTCCTCAACGTTGACATAGTCGGGTAAGCAACTTTTAGAGGGCTGAAAAAACAGACTACACAATTTTTTTTTGGCATAAACAATCTTCGACAAGCTTTTACAAATTCACAATAAAACAGCTCAAAACATTACAATAAACATCAAAATTAAGGAAAAAAATAGACTTAACTAGCGAATTGTTGAAGATGATCCTCCGATAGAACAGCAACAGCGATTGCATTTGGATGCTTTTTCACCTGGACAATCCCACGCTTGGTAAACACCGACGACAGCTTTCCGTCCTTCTTCAAGCGTATAGCAGCGGCTCTGACCTTTCGTGCAGCATCGGTGAGGCTCTCGTTCACGTACACACGGCGAGTAGAGTCGATTCCCAGGTGGCAAAGCTTCAAGTCGTGTTTCCCCAGGTAAGCGTAGTAGAAGTCGTCACGGGCGTTTCTCAGGGCGAACTGGATTTTGATGAAACTGCTATTGTTCTCGCTCGGTGATCGCGGATACAGCCTCCGGATGTCCACAGAGGGGGGAGCACTTTCACCGAGTCCGATGTGCCTCAACATGGCCTTGAACATTGCAGGCAGATCTTCTCCTTCCACGAACGGTATCCCACTAACAATCAAGTCGTCACAACGTTCCAAATTGTCGATTGCGTGGGAGACAGTGTCAACTCGAACGTTCAGAGCGTCGGCAGCGGCGTCGGACTGCTGGAATTTGCTTGCGCAATCGGTCCGAAGAGAGGTGATGTCCTTGGAAACTGCTTCGAGTTTACCTTCGAGATCGGTTTTGACCGTTTCGATCCTTTTGTTGATGTCGGTGCGCATTTCGTTGATCAATGTTTTGGTTTCGGTGAACTGCTGCATAAACATTCTAACGGCGGCATCTAGCTTCGCAGCAACGTCTTCGCCTTCGCTGCCCATCCTGCCTCGCTTCGGAACAGGAGTTTCAAAGGAGAGGAGATTCTCGGTCGAATCCAGCGTTGGTGTTGATGTGGAATCACCATCAACTTCACCGTCTGTCCAGCTCCGCTTCAACACTTTGGTTTCGAGGTTGGGTTTAACCGGAGGAGTACGTTTCATTGTTGCCTTCCGTGTGCGAGAGCGAGAGGCACTTTTGTTTACAGCTTACTACTTGGCTCAGCACAGAAACTTTCTTCGTCCGAAACTGTCCGGAACACCACAGACGAGCTGGATAACACGTACAGGGACGCGGCGGTACCTCGGGATTTGCTCAGCTGGTGATTCTGAGTCGATATGTACAAATGAAGGTAGGTCTAGGAGGTCTAACTAAAAAGTTCGTTTTTCGAGTGATTTTATAGCCTACCCTCAGTAAAGTGAGGAAGGCAAAACCTATCCAACGATAGTTCGCATGGAAGATTCAGACAATATTTTTATCACAATATCTGAAATCAAACCTCTAAAAAGTGTATAAATAACACTTAAGTGCCAATAACTTTTAATAGGGTTGTCAGATCCTTGATGTTTTAGGCTCATTTGAAAGGTCTTTCGATTATCTAACTAACGATGGGTCGCATGATGGACCCGGGCATCATTTTCATTGAAATATCTGAGATCCGGCCTCCAAAAAGTGTATAATTAACACTTAAGTGCTAATGACTTTTGATAGGGTTATCAGATCTTCAATGTTTTGGGCTCATTGGAAAGGTCTTTCGATTATCTAACTAACGATGGGTCGCATGATGGACCCGGGCATCATTTTCATTGAAATATCTGAGATCCGGCCTCCAAAAAGTGTATAATTAACACTTAAGTGCTAATGACTTTTGATAGGGTTATCAGATCTTCAATGTTTTGGGCTCATTGGAAAGGTCTTTTTAATACCTTTCTGAAAATGTATAACATGACAGGGTTTCTTACAAAAACCACCCTTTTTACAATCTTCCGGACATACGCCAAAATCGTTTTTTTAGCATAACTTTTGAAGTACTTTACTAAACTTCATCATTTTCAATAGGGACTTATGGGACCCCAAGACGAATCGAATGAGACCAAAACGGTCCAAATCGGTTAAGCCAGTGCTGAGATAATCGAGTGCATATTTTTTGGTGCACAGACCCACATCCCTACACACACACACAGACATTTGCTCAGAATTTGATTCTGAGTCGATAGGTATACGTGAAGGTGGGTCTACGAGGTCAAATTAAGAAGTTCATTTTTCGAGTGATTTTATAGCCTTTCCTCAGTAAGGTGAGGAAGGCAAAACTCTGAGAAACTTATTCAGATCGATTACGATTAGTTCCGAGCTTATGATTGAATTTTCCAATTTAGGACCATCCATAAACCACGTAGACACTTTTTTGAGAATCTCAACTCCCCCTCCCCCTAGTGGACAATTGTCTATACAAAAAAATTATATGGACTATGGAGTGTGCACAACTTTTGGAAATCTCATTTATAATGAATATAGGGCATTTGTCCCTATAGGCAGACTAGTTTGTTATACATGAATAAGTTGGTTTTTAATGCTTTAGCTCGTACATTATCAACATTTTGATGAAAATACCTTATATCGCTGTAAAAACACGAAAAACTAAAACACTTTTTGCCCCTATTTTGGGGACATTGCTTTTAGCATACGACCTTCTTTGTGCATATTTTCGGCCTAGGGGAAATATACCCATTTTAAGCCTAATAAGCGGTCCAAGTACACCAACGAGTAGAGCAACTTTTTGTGAACATTTCTGTTTATTTTCACTTTTATTAAAAGTTATGCTATTTCTTTTACAAGCATTTAAAAAAAATATTTCACAAATGCATTCCAATCAGTCGAGTGCATTGAGCCACGTCCATTTTCCTATTTTCAGCTTAGTTCTATTTTTCTTCCAGCGCTCTTCTATGTCTGCTTAGTGCTGCCGATTGTGATGAACTTTTATGCGAACACTCACGAAAAGTAGCATTTAGCATAGCATAGCATTGGTGTCTACCCGTAGTTGCTACTCTGTTATTGACCAGGACCTCCAAGAATTGCTCCGTGGACCACAGATGAAGAGTAGGAACCAATCATCACCACTTCGCAACTTTCAAATGTCCCTATCATGCTAGCCAATCACAGCGCCGGCCACGACCAGTGGTAAGACACGGGGGAAGCGGATGGGATTTTTTTTAGTCCGATACTTGAGTGATGAAGACCGCTAAATCGGCTGCGTCTTCGACAAAGTATCACGTGAGGTTTGATGGTGTTAGTACACGGAGAGACCGGCCAGGGCAAATCTAAGAAATTCTTGGTTAATTTAACTAAAAGTATGGGTTAATTTTTTACACAGCTTTTTTTCAACAATCGATTGTTGATTTTGTTAACCCGAAATTGCTGACCACCAGTAGGTAAAAGTAACTAAAAAAATAGTTAGAATTGCCATTTTTGTTGGTTAAATGACCGAAAAAAAATTCTAGCAGTCGACTGCTAAAATATTTTTTTCAGAAAATTATTTTTTTTTGTTTTCAGCTGAAATATTGTTAAATATTCTGTAAAAAACAGGCTGGACAATATTTTTCAACTATTTTTTATCATTTTTTTTCGTTGTATCAACTGAAATATTTTTGCATGCAGCAAATTATTAGTGGTTTATAACAAAACATTTCTTATTTAAACATAATTTATGTTACTGTCTATATATATTTTCTTTAATTGTTTAACGATACAGGCTGGGCCGAATTTCTAGCTATATTTTTAACAAATGTCTTACTTGAATACAGAAAAATATTCGTACATGTAGTCAGTAATTAGCTGTTGTTAGCAATATTTTTATTGAATTTGCAGTAAATTTTGTAATAATGCCTCACAAATTAATTTGTTGTACTTGTACTTATTTGTATTTTTTTAATTGTTATTATAAAACATGTTAAGTTTGATTAATGTTTAAAAAATTATAATAAAAAAAGCATTTTACAATTTTTTTTTGTTAAACATGTTCAAAAAAGATGTTTAATTTTTCGTAAATTCCTTAAAAGTAGAAACCGAGTAAATTTTCACCAAGTTTTAAGCTTATATTTTTATTATGTTGTATACAATTAAGTGTTGTATTCACTTACCATCACCGATAAGTCATCATCATCTACAACGGTCTCATGTTTAGTTATTTTTCTTGTGGTTGGACACAGAATTTACACCAAAGCGAACCTTTTGCTGCAAATAGACATACGAAATTTATTATTAATCCAATAAAAAAAAATTCGGCTCTAAACTGATAAAAGGAACGTAAATAAATGTAATTATTAACAAGAAATATCAATAATGCTACTTACCAAGTTTGCACTAATTTAATAACTACTTTCGGCAACACACTTTCATTGCATTTGATTTAATTTATTCAACGTACTCCGATTCCTGAAAACAATATTTTGAGTTTTACTTACAAGTTTATTGAGCAGTCTTTTTCAACAGCATTTTTAAAATATTAATATCTTCTTTTGTATATCTTTTATAAATTTTATTTTTTTAGACATTTCCCACCATCGAATTTTTATTTTGATATAATGTGTACGCATTTCCATGTATTTTATAATTGATGATTCTGAAAAAATAATGGTTCATTTAAATTGTATCCATCGTAAGCACGAAGGTTCCTGATGATCCAGTTTTCTAATTAAAATCACAATAGATAAATTGTTGTGTAAAATTAAACCCATACTTACTTAGATTAACCAACATTTTGTTAAATTTGACCGTGCAAGTATTGTCGTGCAAGAGTTGGCCCACCTCTTCCTTCCACTGCCCCTCTCTTTCCTCCAAACACTATCATAAAGTCCCCTCGCATTAGAGGTCCTCATAACAAAGGTCGTCCTCTTGCTTTTCATAGATTATCACCTGCAAAGAAATCATCAATAAACCTACTCACCAATTCCACCTCACCAGTTGCAACACTTTGATTTGCCACTTCAACATTAATCAAATAGTGTAATTTTCACCTTTCACATCCTCTCACTTCATGATTAACAACACAAACTCAACAAATCGACCGCTCTCTTTCGAATCCTGACTTCAAATGACAGACGTAAACAAACCCAAGTTTATCTTTTAAATATTCAACCAATTGTTAATTATATTCAACCAACAAAATTGTTGATTTTCCTAAAACCAAAGCTAACAGTCGAGCACGTTCATTCGAGTTCGGGAAATCTGTTAGCTTTTTGCCTCTAGTATTTTCAACAAACAGGTTATTAAATTATTACTGAATTTTAGTTATTTTAACGGAATATTGGCACTAACAAGTACGTTTTTGTTAAAATTTACGAAAGTAAAATCAACAATTTTAATTGTTAAAATTTCTGGGCACAGTCTCTCCGTGTAAGATGGGTGTGAAGCCAGGATTCACCGTGGTAAGTGATGCGGCCCGTCAAATCTATTTATAGTCCTTAATTCTTCGTATGTTCTTGGATTCATTTTGGAAGCTTTCCAATTCGGTTCACCAAGCTTATGTGGTGAATTCAGGTCGTGTTGAAAGTTCAATATTCGCTTAACAATTATGCAACCAGTAGATGTCCTTGAATTCAACTTGCATTCAATATTGCATTTCCTGTTCTTGGGTACACAGATTCCAATCAAGTTTCTTGGATTCTTGTAGCATTCTTAATCCTTCTAGTCAACTAAGCCTCGATGGTCTGGTGGTTAGCATTTTGTCTGCTGACCCAAAGGACGGGGGATCGAACCCCGCCGCGAGCTAATGAATTTTTCGTTCATATTCAAGTGTTCAGAATTCCTTCTTTCCATAATTTCTCGATAGGAGCAGATGGGAATCGAACCCAGAACCTTCCGCTTACAAAGCGAACAGCGTAACCATTCAGCCACGCCTACCCCCTTAACACTCACGAAAAGTAGCATTTATAGAGAAAGTTTCCTGGCATCACTGGCTCACTCCAACATGCGCTGCTGGTGGTGTTGGTGGCCACCAGGGTTGTTAAAATATCAAAATATCAGCTCTCAGCAGCTACAATTATCCCGCCTTAATATTCATGCCTCAAATACAACTGCTCTTTTCTCCTTATTGAAACTCTCAGCGCTGAAAATAGCCGAACACGTTTTCGTGTTTACACACTCGCGAATGACATTTTCCTTTTCTCTCTCATTCCCGCTTCCACGATCATCCTACCGCAACAGCGTTTAACCACAGACAAACAGACGGGACACTCGAGTGCCGAACCATCGTCCTTCTAAAACGGTTATTTCAAATGCAATTTTGTTTCGGCATCCACTCACCTGGCGCTGATGGCGCTGCTGTCGTTACAGCTCGCCCGTCTTTTCTCAGTATGTGTGATGTGTGTTTTTAAGTTGAGCGTGAGCACGTGTGAGGCGGCAAATGAAAACAAAACAATTATTGCGCGTATTCCCGAAAAAGACACGCGGCAAACCAGCCTCGAAACGACGCGCCGCACTTTCGGCAAATGCGCGCTGTCAAATCCCATACTGTGCATTTTGTTTTTGTTTATCTTCTTCTTCGAATCGCCTGGCATTGTTGCTGGGTATGTTTTTTACCGCACCAAAAGTGCAGAAAATCGCTGGCAACAATGTCTGCGGCGCATTCTGAAATGCCGCGCGGCGTCTACCTTTGAGAGAAACGGACAATATGATGGAATTCAGGAATTCTAACGATGATCCACAATCCAGGCTTTGCTGGACAAGATTGGGGCAGTCTTGGTCAGGGTCATATGAGCGGCTGACTAACGAGGACATACCTTTTGCCCCACTATTAACCCGGGAGGACTCCTCAACAGCCCGCCGATGTTGAGGCTGCTGCTGAGGCGCCCGATACTGCGGAGGAAGCCGGATCCTATGGTGGAGTCATCTCCTTCGGAGCAACCTGATGCTTATCCTTCGTGGACTGCTGCTCAGATTGCTGCTGCTGGTCGTCCTTTTGGCGATGTTGCGTCGATCGTGGGCGCCACTCAATCTTCTTCTGCAGTTGAGTTTCTTTGATTCTGTTTCGATGTATGATTTTGTGGTAGCGTTTTTTGGAATCTTTGCGACTTTTTGCTTTTGTTGTTTGGCGCAACTTAACTGCTCCGTGGACACGTTCCCCGCGGATGTTTCCAAACACCCATCATGGGGACCAATTCTGGTAGATTTGAATTGGATTTTTTTCTATTTCAGCGGCCACTACTGGTGTTTTCGTGACCAGAGGTATCGAGATTTCGGTGGAGGAGGAATCTTCGACAGAACTTGGAAGCAACGGGAGGACCAGTTTTTTAGCCTCTGTCGTTGCGGTTGTGGTGCGTCGTTGCTGATGCTGCCGCATGATTTGGCACATGAAGTTCTGCCATTGGAAACGGAACCAACCGTGGAACCGACCCACCGTCATCTTCGGCCATCGGTGTTGATTTTTTTTGTTTTTCATCGGGTACTGACGATCAGCAACAACAAAATTATTTCGATCAGCTGATTATGTTTACAATCGTTATGGCTTGATTGTCAAACGCATACATTGACATGACACATGACAGTGAAGGGTTTGTATTGGTATGTTTGGGCTGCGCTTCGGCATCAGCTCACCAGGCAGCGCTGGCGTCGCCGTGATTTGGTGTTTTGATGAAGGACGATGGATTTCAATAATAATTTGTATGGAGAGTCACGTCTGTTTGTCTGTGGTTTAACCACAAAAGCCGCCACCAAACCAATTTCGCAAACGCAGTTTAACGGGACGTCATGCGTGGTCGGCTCCTAATCGCCATCTCGCGTTCTCTCATTGCAGTTTTCGGAGAGATTGAGAGACTCAGCGGTGAGAGCGCATAGTCGAGGAAAAGGGAAGAAGTGATAGAGAGAGAATGACATCGCTGGGAATCACGAGAGACACAAGAAGAGATCTCACAAGCTATAGTGACGGCCGCTATACTCTCAGATGTTTTTGGTGCAGAGATAATCAATTGATAGCTTTTCTATCACTCATTTGCAACACTGGTGGCCACCCTTTTTTTCTTTATTTGCCTTCGCTTCTCGCTCGGTTTTTTCAGCCTTCGATTGGAATGGGTCGTCAAAATTCTAACGTCAAAAGACTTGGCGCGTATGTTTTTTTGATGGTGATTGCTAATTATTTACATTTTTTGGGATTATTTTTCAAGTGAGTGACTAACTAATGTGCAAAAGAACATGTTGCCGGTAGTTGGAAGCAATTTTATATCTTAAAGCGCTTTGAAAACGTTAGCGCAAGTGAAAAGATATTGATGGCGACTTTTGTTAAGCAGTTAACCTCTCATTTTGAGTGTGGATGTGTGTGCCAACAAAATGATGAGAAATGGTCTCGCAAAATAGAAATTATGATCAAAAGTGCATTAAATTTGATCATGTTGGCCATTAAGTGGCAAACATTTGCGTACTTACTGGAGGCGGTGCTGTTGCTGGTAAGTTTATAGCCTAAATGGTATTTTTGGAGCTTTAATCGAGCATCAAACTCTCCTTATGACGAAGATAGGTGTTTGATTAGAAAGGGTATATTTCCCCTAGTCACTAGAATTTTTTTAAACGTAGCTGTTTAACCTGGTGAAATCATATCCAAGCTCCAGGTAAAACAAGTTATGTACGTTTAAAAAAAACAATTTAAAGTGGCTTAAATATTTTTGATCGAAAATCAACATTTCAAGCAATACAAATATTGTGAAGTTTGTGTATGTTATAAAAGTAACGATAACCAACAGTTTTGAACAACTTCTTTTTTTAATAAAAAAAGCTCTCTAGTCGCAGCTAAGAGCGAGTTGTGGCGCTATAATCACGGGAAATAGTGTCCTGGGCATTTGTGGAAATACAATGTCCCATCCGGAGCACTAAAACTTCTTAGGCCTGTAGATTCAGAACTGTATCGTTGTTTGAACGTTCGTGCCCAAACTCAATCCAATTCAACGAATCATCTCTGCGGTAAACTTTACGCAGTAAGGCAATCTCCAGGATCCCTTCGAAAGATTGGCTACGCTACGGTTTGATTTGATTAGACTAGAGATTAGAAATAAGCTCTCTAGTCGCAACTAAATTAATGTTGATCGTAGGCCAAAAAAGGCATTTTGACGTGGAATAACGGCTTATTCGAAGGTACCTGGATGCAAATTTCAAAAAATAAAAACTTTCACAACTCGATTGAAAATTTATTTAGCAATTTTCTATAAAATTTTCAACACTGGCAAAATAATTTTTCTATCGAATCAGTTCAAATTAAGTGGCACTGTTTCCATTCAAATATTCTCTACAACTGTATCGAACAGTCCGAAGCTGAACAAGTTGATCCTGAAAAGTTATAAAAAAAATAAAAAAGTTATAAACGATTGAAAAAATCATTTGTTTTACCAACCTTCAGGAGGTATTAGACTACGACAAACAAACAAACGAACTTGCACTTTTCGAAAGTTTGCCTGCATTTGTTTGCGGAAACGTCAACCTGCAAACATTTTGCTTTGTTTGCGAGTGTGCCGCAAACAAGTTTGCGGTTTGGCAAACTGTCAAACACAAAAAGGGCGAGTTTGTTTGTTTGTTTGCCAGAGTCTAATACCTCATTAAGTGTCCCTACAACAATGTAAATGTTTACTACATCAAAAAGTTGCACAAAGAGTAGAATTTTGCTGGCACAGCAGCTAAAACAATATTCGCAATTCGCAATTTTCTTTGTTTGTTTGTCATAGTCTAATACCTTCTTCATGGAATTTGTGACCAGCCAAAGTTAGACCTACCTCAAAATGTTCATCCAAATAAAAAAAAAGTTGTTTGAAGTCTCAAGAAATGGCTTATTAGCCATTTTTATACTGTTATTCCTTTTTGCCCCGGTCAAAGAGACACTTTCAAATCAATCATTTTCTGGTCGATTTGTCATATAAACCGTCAATAACAAATTGAAATAATTGTTAAAAACATGGATCGTTATCGCTGAAATAATACCAAAAAATACTAATCCTCTTAATTCAACAAATTCCCATGCGCCAAGCTACTTGACAAAGTCGCTTATCAAGCCAGGCGATATGCTTGCTTATGCTAATCAGCAGCAGCACCACTACACGACCCGAAATCCGAAATACACGCACCAGCAAAATCTCCGTCATGTGATTCTCATTCACCCAGTTCGTAGAAGCAGTGCTGCAGGAATGCACTTTGCCTTATCAACCTACCCAGCAATGAAGCCGTGAGCTTGAGCTCAATTCCCACTAGAAGGCACTATACTAAACGAGCTAACAAAGCCCCGAAGAATCCTCCTCCGATTTTATGGAGCAATCAGAATGAAAATAAAGTAAACAGACACAAAGCGAAGCCCCTCAAGGTCACTTCCCTTAATCGAGAGCATTCCGATAATCCCAGGACGATTTGGTGATGATGATTCATGGGTTTTGCTTACCTCTGCAAACTTGCCATCGGTGAAGTATTTGAGCAGGGAGGATTTGCCCACCGTGCTATCTCCGATCAGGATATGTCGAAATTGGTAGTCGAAGATTGGCTCGACCATCGCTGCTGCTGCTGCTGGTTCTACTTCGGAACGCGGGTCCTTAACCTCTTATCTGTGCAGGCGATAAGTGCTGACCACTTTTTGGCCACTTGCCGATTTCAGAACAGACACACACACACACACAAATTGTACACTCCCACTCAGTCGGAACTGCTGGATCTTGTTTTTCTGCGACGCAAATCTCGCTCTCAATCTTATCAGGAACTCAACTTCCCCCTCAATCTGGGGGCACTTATTTTTTCCTCCTCCGTAAAAATCACGGATCGTCACACGTCCAGGACGAAGACGACGCACTTATGTAAACACTTCTGGCAGTTCCGAAAAAAGAGCTGCGACGCAGAAAATGGCCTTTCCACGGGGGATGATGGGAAATCTGCTGTGTGTGCGCGAAGAGACAGACAGAAATGCAAACAACGGAATTACACACGGACCAGCGAAAACCTTCCTAATCACTCCGACTAGCGCTAGAGAGGAGCAGTCGAAAACGAACGAACAAACACACAACCACTGGCTGGCAGATGACTACAAAGAAGAAGAAACAAATAGTTTTGACAGCGCTGCCGTTTGTCAAAGGTATCGATCGCAGAGAAACGTCAAAAGTATCGATGTGCACTTTAGCTGAAAATAGCACTTGCGACTGCAGTTTGATTTTGCACTTTTTCGTACAAATTTTTCAGTTCTACAATCAAAGTAAAAAGTATCCTTTTATCAAGTTCACCCGTCGTCACCCTTTAAAAGGGTATCGAAAATGTACTGAATTTGACATACCCTTTTAAAAGGGTGACGCCGGGTGAACTTTAAAAAAGGATAGAAAGTATCCTTTTTGAGGATTGAAAGTACCCTTTTGAGGGATACTTCTGACTTTGAGTCGGGGGGATGGCAACCCTATTCCGACCAAAGCAAACTGACAACAGTCGACATTAGCACGGTTGTCAAATGAGAGCCCACAACAAAAGCACTAGCTGTCAAATGGTAGCCCATAACAAATCATTGTTTGGGTTTTTGATTTTAAAATTTCCCGCAATTCAAACGATAAATACCTGAAAAAACAGGTGAATTGTGTTGCTGATGCCAAATTCTATCATATCCTTGGAGATTCCATCCCAATATTGGCTGAAAATTCATATCGAAAAAAGTGATTTTTCTGTTTACCTTTTTTTGCTTTTTTTCTTTTGGTCGATCAAAGTAGCGCCCGTACACTCTGAATCGGCATTACACATTTTTCAGTTTGGTTTTACACATTTGCATGGGACTTTTGAGTTTAACCAGGATAACACACTTCGTGTTACCAAAGTAATATGAATAATACTGATTCTGAGTGTTTGTTATCTGAACTTCCAAGATGGCGGCTTCTTCGCTACCCCCTGCTTTGAGTGTAGAATTTTTTTTTGATTAGGTCCTATAAACATATGAAAGACTATAGTTTATTGGTCCTTTTCAAAAACAACTCTGGAGCAACGTTGCCAGATTATTTTATGGGAAATCTGTATTTTCTTAAGAGCGAGTTTTTCACCAATGTGTAACAGGTTGTATCGAGGTGCTCCGATTTAGATGAAACTTTCAGCGTTTGTTTGTCTATACATGAGATGAACTCATGTCAAATATGAGCCCTCTACGACAAAGGGAAGTGGGGTAAAACGGGCTTTGAAGTTTGAGGTCGAAAAAACCTAAAAAATCTTAAAATTGCTCGCATTTCCGTAAAACTTCATCAATTGGGTCCTAAAATGAAGCTTAGATTGCTGATATTATTGTTTACAGCGATAAAGCTTATTTTTCTGAGTACAATGACCCTTTGTACGACCACAAAGAGTTTAAAATGGATTTTTAAATCAATTATGAAAAATTAACCCCGCGGTCCTTCTTGACAGAAAAGCTTCTACTTGACAGCTCTTTCCAAGGGGACCATAGTTGATCCATCGAAAAAATGTTGCCTCGTCAAAAAAAAATTTTGCATTAAAATGAAAAAAAGTGATCAGAAATGGTTTTTAATCGTGTTTTTTATCGTTGTACATAAAAATTGAATTAGGGCTTTAGTACCCAATTCCAACTCTCTTAGATGCATTCGAAACAAGATTCGAAAGGTCTTTTGAAGCACTTCAAAATGTGCCATAGACATCCAGGATTGGTTCGACTTTTTCTCTTAGGTTTTGCAAATTACTGTCAAAAATGGATTTTTTTAAAACCTTAATATCTTTTTGCAACAGCCTCCAACACCCATACTCCCATAGGTCAAAAGATAGGTGATTACATGGACTATAAGCCTACGGTGTTAACTTTTTGGCCAATCGCAGTTTTTCTCATAGTTTTTCGATTTTTCTAGAACAAACATTTTTCAACGTTAGTTTTTGCCCTGTAGGCCGCCATAGCGGCACTTTTTGGTCTCAATTTTGTCATATTCGGAATCGTCGGACAATTTCACTTTAGTTAGAAGTATTGGAGTTGTAAATTTGATTGAAAAAATTGCCATTTAGAATGAATTAAAATATTTTTTAAAAATTTGTTGGATTAGGGGCAAAACAGGTTTTCGCCTACTTGATACAGCATTTGACGTATTGATCATAGGGTAAATAAGATCTATTTCTTTTTTCAAAAATGTTTTATTTAATTATTTTTTAAATCAAATTTACAACTCCAATACTTCTAACTTACGTGAAATTGTCCGAGGATTCCGAATATGACAAAATTGAGACCAAAAAGTGCCGCTATGGCGGCCTACAGGGCAAAAATTAACGTTGTAAAATGTTTGTTCTAGAAAAATCGAAAAACTATGAGAAAAACTGCGATTGGCCAAAAAGTTAACACCGTAGGCTTATAGTCCATGTAATCACCTATCTTTTGACCTATGGGAGTATGGGTGTTGGAGGCTGTTGCAAAAAGATTTTAAGGTTTTAAAAAAATCCATTTTTGACAGTAATTTGCAAAAGCTAAGAGAAAAAGTCGAACCAATCCTGGATGTCTATGGCACATTTTGAAGTGCTTCAAAAGACCTTTCGAATGCATCTAAGAGAGTTGGAATTGATGAAGTTTTACGGAAATGCGAGCAATTTTAAGATTTTTTAGGTTTTTTTCGACCTCAAACTTCAAAGCCCGTTTTACCCCACTTCCCTTTGTCGTAGAGGGCTCATATTTGGCATGAGTTCATCTTATTTAAGGCTAGTACGCTGATCGGAAGGAAAGGGGTCAAGAAACAGCTTTACGAACAGCAGAACAAAGAAGAGGGAACGATTTCTTGGGGCTTTTCTTCACCCTCTCTGGCTTGCTTACTCTGCCGCTGTTGCTCATTTGAAATTTTTCTTGACCGATTCCTTCCGAAGTGCGTATACCGCTCTTAGACAAACAAACGCTGAAAGTTTCATCTAAATCGGAGCACCTCGATACAACCTCTAGAACAAACCGAGCAATATTTACAAATACTGCCTCTTAAAAATAAATCTGTATTTTATCTGTATCATGTCAAATTCAAAGCCATAGAAGATTTTTTTAGACTTTTCACAACAAATTTAAGCTTTTAAATCATATTAAAGCATAATTCAATTACTAAATTATTGAAATTTTCAAATTAAATCATTTTCAAAAAAATCTGTATATACAGATTTTTGTGATTTTTGGGATCAAAAAATCTGTATAATACAGATTTATCTGTATAATACAGATTTATCTGTATATCTGGCATGGCTGCTCTGGAGTTCAACTACGATAACATTTCTTTTGATTCTAGTACTTAGGGGCAGGGGGGGCAGAATGGACCAGTGGGGCAGAATGGGCCACCCTTGGTTTTGGGCTTTAGAATGGATTTAGACCAACTGTAAGGCAAGGGTCTTATAAAGGACGTCAAATCACATCATCATACCGAAAACGACGTTTGAATTCATTGTATTTTTCGAATTATGAGCAAAAATGTAAATAATTGACAAAACCACGCAATTGTTGTTTATTTTGAGGTTTCTAAATAAGCTTTCTGAAAAGTATGATTGTTTGAAAAAGTTTGTTCAATGCTTATAATGTTACTAGAGGTTACTACCAAGGTAAACAAACAACAACGGAACCTTCAAATCATTTAGAGGCTTGGTGGTGGAAGTGTTAAATTAAAATCCACTTGGGGGCAGAATGGACCACCCTTTTCCTGCCTTATAAAAACAATCAAAAGTCACGAAATTTGAGCTAAATGGATTATTTCACTACTTGTAGCTTCACAAATCACGTTTAATGCAACATTAGTTGATTTTTTACTTGTTTTGATGCTTATTTGTAAAAATAGTGTCTTATTTCAACATTTTAACATTATTTTCAAAAATGTTTGTTTTGTTAAGTGACTATTTTTATAAAAGTTGTCTAACTTCATGGAAACTATGTTAGAAAGGTCCTCTAAGTCATTTCTTATCTCCCTTCAACGTTGTATTAGACGAAATGGCTTGTTTACTAAGGTGGCCCATTCTGCCCCACAGGGTGGTCCATTCTGCCTCGCACCCTGGAAAAGTAGTCGAAAAACCTTTTTTTTTTGAAGTGGCTCAAAAATAGTTTTAAGCTAAAAATTTTCATCAACCAAGTATACAACATTGAAGGGAACATCCCAAAGCATAAGCCTACTACACTGAATTCATAAATTTTTATGTTTTTCTATGGTTTTTGGCGCATTTTACTTAAACGGACCATTCTGCCCCCCCTGCCCCTAACTTAAAAATTCATATGAAAAAGATAGAAAATGAACTCAGTCAAGTGCGATTTTCAGTTACTGTGTGCGGGTGCATTTCTGCACCCAAAACATAAAAGAATTATTTGACTGGCTGGATTATCACACTTTTCATATCGAGAAATTTTAAATTTCTAGAATTCTAAGATTCTAAAAAATAAAATAATGAGAATGTAGGTGTCATACCATTACTTTTTAGTAATGTTGGTACATAGCAGAGAGCAATTTTAACATTGCGTGTGTATTGCGTTGACATTCGTAACGTCCTTCACGATTCCAATAATTTAAAAATTCAAAAAGGAAACATTTCGAAAACCTTAGAAAAAATTAGGTAGAAAATCTAATAATGTTAAAATATTTAAGAGCGAGTCCACGAACAAAGCATAACCATCTCGCATCGACCTCACCAATCTGCCTGAAATTTTCAGGGGTTGTTTGCACATATAAAACTAGCATCTGGCCAAAATATGAGCACTCTAGGTCAACGGGAAGTGGGGCAAATCGGGACACAAAGTTTGAAGGTTCAAAAACGTCAAAAATCTTAAAAAAGCTATAACTTAGGCAAAATTCAATTTATTTTCAAAATTCAAAATGCATCTGAAAGGGCTTAAAAAATGCAACAAAATGCAGGGTAGAGCATCCCTATTGGTTCAATCTAAAGGGAGTTATTGGCATTTTAGTGAAAAAATAGCATAATTTTTAAACTCAAATAAAAAAGTGTTCCATCCAGATATCAACTCGGTTCGACCTGCAGCTTGTAGGGGACATCTGGGACTACCATCTGAGACTGAGAACGCTTTGGGTAAGGCAGTTTAACATATTAAATAGACACTTTTACTTTTAGTGAATGTTTTGGTTGTAAATTTTTGCTCGGGGGACCCCTTAGATCCCATTTTCTGGTGATAATTTCATCATATTCGTGTTCCTGAGACAATTTCACAATAGAAACATGAATAAAAATGTTTATTTTGATCCATTTTAACCCTTTAAAAAAAGAAAGTTAAAAAAAATCTTCGATTCACATGTATTGAAAATCAAGCTCGTTTCCAAGGATACTAGATGACACCAGAAAAAAGCAGCTTCTTAATTTTTTTTTACTTTCATTTTTTAAAGGGTTAAAATGGATCAAAATAAACATTTTTATGCATGTTTCTATTGTGAAATAGTCTCAGGAACACGAATATGATGAAATTATCACCAGAAAATGGGATCTAAGGGGTCCCCCGAGCAAAAATTTACAACCAAAACATTCACTAAAAGTAAAAGTGTCTATTTAATATGTTAAACTGCCTTACCCAAAGCGTTCTTAGTCTCAGATGGTAGTCTCAGATGTCCCCTACAAGCTGCAGGTCGAACCGAGTTTATATCTGGATGGAACACTTTTTTATTTGAGTTTGAAAATTATGCTATTTTTTCACTAAAATGCCAATAACTCCCTTTAGATTGAACCAATAGGGATGCTCTACCCTGCATTTTGTTGCATTTTTTAAGTCCTTTCAGATGCATTTTGAATTTTGAAAATAAATTGAATTTTGCCTAAGTTATAGCTTTTTTAAGGTTTTTGACGTTTTTGAACCTTCAAACTTTGTGTCCCGATTTGCCCCACTTCCCGTTGACCTAGAGTGCTCATATTTTGGCCAGATGCTAGTTTTATATGTACAAACAACCCCTGAAAATTTCAGGCAGATTGGTGAGGTCCAAACGACGTCCCATACAAAGGGGTATGCCCTGTTCGTGGACTCGCTCTTAAAAAGCTAAAATTTGAAAAAAAAAAAAAACTAAAAAAACAATAATCTACAAAATTTATTTGACAAAAAGCAATTTATTTTTTTTTTTTTTTTTTTTTTGGGAGGGTGATCCAGCCGCACATCGTTGATGTCGAAACCTCTAAACTGGGCCCTCGTCCTGTCACGTCCGTCAGTAGTCTTGTCGTACATTACAACTAGAATCAGATCTGCCAATGAATTAGTACACTTCGACCAAATAAACAATGACGCTGTATGGATCTGACTCTAGAATAAATGCACAGTTGTGTGTTATTCATAAGTCCAAAATGTTCAATTATTCATATAAGTCCAAATTTTCATTTGCGGATAACTACCTAACTTGAATTGAATACAAGATTTAAAGTAACATATCCGAAAGCTACGCTTATCTCAAATTCCCGACATTTTAATTAATAGCAAAAAAAAAAAACGTTTTTTTGTAAAACCTGTCTGGCTTCTTTTAAAAAACAAATAAAAATTAATAACAGTTCACATTTACAAGTCGTGAATTGAAAAAGAGACGACCATTTGATCGTCATAATTCCAGTAGATCCTCGATTCGCAACAATGGTCGATACAATCATAATCCGACAACCGTTAGTTCAACAGATCAACGAACTTAGTCCGATATCATTTCACTATTGATTGATCGAGACTCTACGAAAATTTTGACAAATCATAATGGTTTTTATGCTACTTGAATGAAAATCACCGATTCTGATAGAATTACTAAATTCACTGTTACTAATTTTGTCCCTAAATAACTAAAGGCAAAGTATAACAAGTTGATATTTATAGTAAAAATCCTAAATTCTACAAAAACTAAATTTAAAAAACTAAATAAAAAAAAATAATAAAATAAAAAACCCGCATCTTAACCTGACACCCACATTAAGATAGGGAAAAATCACATATGTAGCGGTTCATTGTACAAATGTGATATTTCCACTATCGGTGAACCTCCTTGTCTCGATGACAGCTTACCGGCCATCGATTAAGCCCTGAGACTGCGCCAAAGTGGGTTCTCGCAGCATGAAGTGGAGTCCATGTGTAAAAATGGAAGCTTCAGCAATATACTGAACACTTCGATTTTAATTCCACATCGAATCAAATCATACTCTTTGCCAAACAAGCATCAAACCTATGACACTCATTATAACAAAGCCCAGGGTATTTGACAAAAAGCAATTTATTGTATACAAAAATATAAAAATTCAAAAACTCTAGAAATCTTAGTTTCGAAAATTCTTAAATTTGAAAACATAAAATTTTAATTCAAAGAATTCAATAATAATAACAAGTTTTTAAAAGTTTACATTTATAATTAAAAATTCAAAACCTTAAAAATAAAATAAAAACGATAAAAATCTTGATAAAATCACAAATCCAAAAATCTGTAAACCCAAATTTCAAAAACATTATTTTTTTTATTTAAAAGTTTAGAACATCAATTTTCTGGCAGAAAATCCAAAAATATAAAAAATCAAATTTTAAGCGCAAAAATTTAAAAATTCTGAAATAAAAAAAATTACAAAAATTCAAAATTTCTAGAATTCTAAATGTCGAACATCTTGTCAAACATTCTATAGAATATATTCAAAAGTTCTAAAATTCAAATAGTCTAAATTTCGAATACCTTTAAAAAATTCAGGCACTGTTTAAAATTAAAACATTAAAAAAATGAAATGCAGAAATTGAAAAAAAACAAATCTATTAAATTTAAGAAATTAAACAAAAAAAAGCAACACAAAAATATAAATTCCAGGATTCTATATTTTGAAAATTCTAAATTTCTTAAATTCAAAAGTCAAATAAACAAATTTTCAAAAGTTTACAAATTCTAAAATTCAAAATTTCCAGAAAATCCAAGAATGAAAAATGAAAATCAAATTTTGAGCGCAGAAATTAAAAAAATCTTATATCTAAAATTTGAGAAAAAAAAAACCAAAAGTACCAAACCAATAAAAATTACAAAACTCTAGAATTATCTAGAACTCTAGAAAAAGTTTATGTTCGGCAATAGCTGACCCCCAACCTCAAATCAAATATTAAAATTTGACTAAATTGGGGTTGCAGAACTCGAATTTGTTGTTTGAAATAAGAATATTTAAACAAAAACGAAAAAATAAACATTTTGTTTTTGTCATGATTCGATTATCCAAAGTCTCATACAAAGCTTCGGATAATCGAATCTGAACTGCACTCAAAAGTTTAAAATTTCTAAAATCCAAAATTTCAAAAACCTTAAAAGTTTCAACAAAAAATTAAAATCAATAATCAAAAAAATCAAAAAACAGCAGGGCGACCAATCAAATCCCATTTTCAAATTCCCGACTCTTCCAGAAAGCCCAAATAATAGGCATTTCTTATCTAAAGAATGATTTTAAAAAAAAAACTCAATATCAACCACC
Organism: Culex pipiens pallens; assembly: GCF_016801865.2. Classification (NCBI taxonomy): domain Eukaryota; kingdom Metazoa; phylum Arthropoda; class Insecta; order Diptera; family Culicidae; genus Culex; species Culex pipiens. The sequence continues at coordinate 41,871,824 of NC_068937.1, read as the reverse complement.
GAAAAAAATTCTAAATCAATTTAAAAACATTCAACTATTGACAATTTTTGTAAACACAGAAACTGAACAACAAATAAAAAAACCTAAAATGGAAATTCATTATTATGATTCAGAGTTCAAAGTTCAACAATACTTTAAACTTTCATGTTATTTTATAAATCGGCAAACGTATCCATTTGGAAGAAAAAAATGTTGGAAATTACTTAATGAATTTAGTTGAACAATTAAACATATTTACAAAAAAAAACATTGCCAAACTCAAGTTGGATTCTTTTTTCAAATATTCAATCTATGTGACAAAATTAAATAGATTCAAAACTCATATTTTTATTTTAGTTTTTTATTAACTTTACTCTTGTTGATAAATAAAAATTAATAGATATCATTTGATTCATAAAAAAAATATAAAACCTGTGTCAACTGCGTCCAATATTTATAAAGATTTTGAATGTCTTAAACAGCTTTTCCACACTCAAATATATTGAAAATGTTAAAAAAGCCTTAAATTTAAATAAGTTACAAAAGCAGAATTGAGTGAATTTAATTTGAAAATTGTACAAAATATTACAAAATTATTCAAGAATGAAAATTAATTTTCAAACAAGTATGCTAGGAATTCCCGACTTTTTTGACAAGAAATCATAAATTCCCGACTTTTTCCCGATTTTTGGCGAATTCCCGACTTTAGTGGCCACCCTGAAAACATAAAAAAATCAAAACTCAGAAATCAAGTTTTTTTAATTTGAAAGTTTTAAATGCTTAATTTAATATTTTTAAAATTTAGAACATCAATTTCTTGCAGATTTCTTGAAAATCAATAATTTTGGATCGCAGACATTTTAAATTCTGAAATTAAAAAATACAGCATAAAGCTCGAACCAAGACAAAAATGCCGGGATTTTCGGATCCAACACAGTCATCAAACGCATTCCAGCCTAGGTTTTAGCAATCTTTTTGTATTATTTATCCTTACACAGATATCAAAACCCGGACACAGCGGTACACGAAACCACCCCAGCAGCTTAACGGTAACGGCGCATGTGCAGGCGGTTGCGGCGGCGCCAGCACGCCCGGCGCGATCCTCCGATGGTTTGCGCATACCGGTAGCCCTTGCCCAGCCCACGGCTGCTCTTGCCGGCCGAGGTGAGGCCACGCAGCTCACGGTGCTTGTGCACCGCGTTGCAGATCCAGTTGGCCTTGGCGTCGCGGCGGATCGCGTTGTGGGCGGTGTCGACCATGATGACCTCGTAGTACTTGTACGCGGCATCCTGCGCCACCCAGTACGAGTTGAGCACGCGGAGTCCACCGACGCGGCGGCCGACGCGTTCCTGGAGGGGGAGGGAGAGTCGGGTTAGTTTAAGATTTGAAGGTTTTGAGTTGGTTTCTTCTGGTGGGATTGTCAGACATCCAAGGAAGATAAGGCCATCAAAGGAATTCAGTGTGAATTGTGTAGAATAAATATCATCAGGTTGGGTGGAGATTTCGGGGTCATGGGCAAGAGAGCAACTCACCTCAGCGACGGACTGCAGACAACGGTACGGCTTCAGCTGGTTCACTCCGTGCGACTTGGGCTTGCCGTAGGTGCAACCCTTGGCGACCGGGCGTTTGCGGCCTCCGCGGCGGACGCGCACGCGGAAGATCGAGAAGCCCTGCTTGGCCTTGTATCCCAGGCGGCGAGCCTTGTCGGGGCGGGTCGGCCTCGGGGCGCGGTGGAACTTGGTCATCTGGCGGTACTGCCAGACGCGGACACGCAGCAGGTAGCGCATCACATCGCTCTGCTTCTTGCGGTAGAGCTCCTGCACGTAGCGGTAGGCTCCCATCTTGAAGGAAGTGGGTTAAGGAATGAGTGAGGATAGACCCTAGCAACGAAATCAAAGTCGAGTTTTGATCAGAAGTCGCATCATCGGTCTATCCACCACTGCCTCTCGGGGCCCGGAAGCCCCGAGGTAACTAGCAATGGAGCAGCGCCGAGACGGGTCTTCATGGTTGCGCGCTGGCTGTAACGGAACCGGAGATTAGCTTCGAACGCGCTGGAACGAAACACAGACTTGGTAGATCTCGGGGGGAAGTTTCTCGACGGTGCCCGGTTGTTTACACAACAAATTTAGATTCTGAAGCAAACCCTTAAAAAGAACTTTGACAGCTGGAACTCCAAACTAATACTGTTCACAAGCTGCTTTGATCACATCTAGTGCAAAACTTCAAACTTTGAGGTTAGGTTGGCACCATCGAGAAACGGTCCCGTCGAAACAAAAATCCTATTTCCGGAACTCCTCCTTCTCGCGTTCCCCCACACGCGGACCAAACTTCGTTCAGATGCATGTGGTTTCCAGGTCATTCCAGAGCACTTCGGAGGGGTGCATGGCCATGCTTGACTTCATCATTGAAGAGTGCGTCCGCGGAGGGAACAGCGGAGAGGAGCTTCATTCCGGGAGGTTTTCTTGCGTGGTCGGTGCGTTACAGGTCCAGCCGGCGACGACAATCTTGATGGGGGTACGTACCTTGCTATCCTGCAACGAAAGGAAAGAAAGCAAATTAGTTTCAGGTTGACACGCATGGCGCACGAAAGTTTGATCAAAGATGGCCGAGTTGGTTGGGGGAGAAAAACACGCGGTTTTGGGAAAATCTTTTCACAAATCGATTGAGTTCACTGACCGAGCAATATCTTCAAATGTTTCAACTGAAATTGACTAACAAGTCACTTAATCAACTAATTAAATCCAATTTTAACCGGCATTAACACGATTTTCCAGAAGTTTAATTAAGGAGCACGAGGCAGAACACGACCTACCTTCTGATCGTTCAGTGACAAAAAGAAAGAGGAAGTGCACGCGTCGATGATGAAGGCTTGCCTGCACCTTGGCTTTCACGCACACACTCAAACCGACGGCGTGGACGGACGTCAAACGGAGGTAGATTCTGCTTACCACTGTCAGTTTGCTGTGACAGGTGTTGCTGCATGGGTATGTTGTTTCGTTAAGTTTTTCCGGCGCAGATGTTTTCGGGTTTTTACAGATTTTTCAAGTTGTCGATTTCTACACGCTAACTAGCAGATCTCAATTTGGAGAAGAATTAGGTTTTACAGCGTGACGTCACGAGCGCACACGCACACACATTTTTACTTAGACACACGTGCAAAAAATGTAAACAGTGCAGCCGAACTGTCAAATTTCTAACCTAAAAATCGAGTCGGCGTAAAACCTAATAGAGTTATCTACGTGCGCATGTATTGCGTGTACGTACACGAAAAAGATTGAGGTTAAATTTTGTCCGCCCAGCAAAATCAAATGGTGCGCTAGTGTGTGTACGCGAAACGTCATAAAGCTCTATTAGGTTTCACGCCGATTCGATTTGGAGGCTAGAAAAGAGTGCACTTTTACATGGACTTGGCACAGTTCGATTAGAGACCCTAAATAGGGAGACTGGTCTAAGCTAGAGGGCCTGGAGCACGAGGTGGTCACTTCAAATATATTGCATTTATTTCATAAGTTGATCCGTATGTGCATCCATATTTACGCACTCAGCCAAAAAAAGATATATTAGCCATAAGGATGCCATATAGATTTTTTCCATAAGCGAACCTTATAGATTTTATTGGATCTTTGAATGATTTACTTTCCATAAGCTAATCTTATGAATTTGATGTATGAGCGATTTTTTGCTTTCATAAGAAAAACTTATGAATATGATAAACACACAGTATTTGGTTTTTATATAGTTATCTTTTGAATGTGATTTTTGTTGTTGTTGTTTAAATTAAAACTAAATTAATGATTGCACATATAAATATATTTATTTATTTCACCAAAATTACATTAATATGCCATTGGCAGAAAAAATATCACTTTGATCATTTCGCTGGAAGGGCCGGATCAATGTCGACGCGATCCTTCAGCTTGCTAAGCAGGTTCACCTTGGTCATGCTAGCGATCAACATTTCGCTGCGAATCTTCCTGATCGATGGCTTTTCCAGATCCAGGGCTTCGCACCCTTCGCACAGGTCATTCAGCACCGCCGAGTACATCACGGCGTATTCCTCCTCGGTTTTTGGATTGGATTTCGATCGGCTGCTGCCTGCCGGCCTCGACCAGGGTCAACTGGAACTTCTTTTGCTTCTAGTCGATCAGCATCGTGATGAAGGTACCCGGTTTCCGGCACGACTCGTTCGTGTCGATTTCGTACGAGATTACCACGTCGATGTCGTGCAACCCAAAGTGTTCGTACAGATGATGCTGGAAGAGGAAGTTTCTTACATCGTTCATATTAAAAAGTATCTCAAAACAACTCACCACGCTCATCCTTGCCTGAAGACCCAACGAAGATGACCACTCCTCGATGACCAGCACGGTGCCGAAAATTTTGTGCAGCACAAACGACAACCGATGCGGTCCGTCGATCGAGTTGTCGCTGCTGCCGTTTGTTGTTTTGGAGTTTTGGGCAATGACCAGATCGAGCCGATACGGCTAAACGAGGCATAGTTTTTGGGCAGCTGCGGCAGAGCAAACATTTACTAAACCTGTGAAACAAATTTATATCAAAACAAAACGCAAAAACTAAAAAAAATGTTAAAAACCTGGAATCTGTTGAAGGCCGCTCCTTCACTTGTTTAATGTTGTCCGCCATACTACTTTCTGGTTCATAAGGTTGGGCATATGACATTTTCACATAAATAATATTATTGAATGCCATAAGCCCACCATATAAATTGAAAAAGATTTTGAATAGTCATAATTTAAACTTATGGAATTCAAAAACGATTAACTTTTCACAGTTTATAAGGTACGCCATATGAATTTTAATAGATATTTTGGCTGAGTGCGTGTATACACGATTCCGCTATGAATTTTATTTCAGTGTTTTTACAGCTGTCATCGCAAACGCGCGCACTGCTGATTGTTTACAAACAAAAAAAATAATTGAATTTGAATTCCGAGGAGCAATCGGGACGGGAGACCAAGATCAGAAGAAACTGATCGACCTGCTGGACGTGGACCCGCAGGAGACGAAGGACGAGGGTGCGGTGGTGGCAATGGACAACCAGCGGAAGGGCAAGCGCACCCTCATCAAGACTACGACACGACAGCCGTACTTTTTGCTCGTGATTGGCCTGGTTGTTCCGGAAAAGCTCAAGCCAGGCAATTGTGAATGAGAGTGAACAAGGACTCATATGTCGTACTTCATCCTGGAGACACTTCCAGCCGAGTATGACGCGGGCATCAAGGTGATGAAGGTGGACGAACGGCCCACCGAGCAGTACTCAAACATTGGCGGGTTGGACAAGCAAATCCAGGAACTGATTGAAGCCGTCGTGCTGCCGACGACGCACAAGGACATGTCCAAGTACCTGGGAATTCATCCGCCGAAGGGAGTGCTGCACGCTTTTGGCTGGTACCTGTGTGGCGCAAACAAAGTCGAACTTCCTGAAGCTGGCCAGCCCGCAGCTGGTGCAGATGTTCATCGGAGACAGTGCCAAGCTCGTCCAGAACGCGTTTGCACTAGCCAAGGAAAAGTGGGTTCGATTCCTGTTTAACTCGGCAAGTCAGATCCCTTCAAAGAGTAAATCTGCTCACTGGGAATACTGACAGTTAGGGGATGGGTTTCGACTAGCGGTGTGCTGGATTTCCAATCCAGAGGTCGTGAGTTCTATTATCGTATCGGGATGATGAATTAAAAAAAAAAGTTCCTTGGATTTTCTTTTTATTTGTGGTTTTAGCTTTATTTTTTTTTGTATTGGTCAATATAATGAAAAAAAAAACAATGATTATGAGACAACGCGTTGCGTTGCGTACGGTTGCAAATTATTTGCCGAATTTGTCAAATGTCTGACCATGTGCAGAAGCACCTTAAAGTTGCGCGCGGAATCCTTCTGCATATACTCCATCCTCCGCTCCGTTCAAACATTTTGACTTCAGCTTCACGCGACAATCTCGCAGCTTGCACTGAACTCAATCCTGATGGACTTTTGTCCGGAATGCACAGCGGATTACCGCGACGAGACGAGAATCGGCGAAAGAAAAACACTCGCGTTAAACTTTAGAAAACAACGTTTTATTTAGCGAGAAAAATCGAACCGCACGCGACAACGTTTTGGGCGGGAATGACGCGTGTAAACGCCGAGGCAACTCAACTGAAGGTTGGTGCAGAAACGGCGGGCCAAGGAGGAGGCATAAAGGTGAACACTGTTACTTTCAACACTCCCCCTCAGTGTGATCCTTCTCACTGATGCTGCTCGAGCCCGAGTAGTTCGCAGAACTCCCGGTGCTTCGTTGGCCCCAACGGTTTCGTCAACACGTCAGCAGTCATCTGGTCGGTTGGGCAATACTCCAGCTTGATCTCCTTCCTCAGGCACAACTCGTGGATGTACTTCTGCTTCGTGTCGATGTGCTTGGATCGTCGGCTCGTTCGTTCGGAACGCACAAACGCCAAGCAGCCTTGGTTGTCTTCGTTGATGACCGTCGGATTGTCTTGTTGCTCGCCGAAGTCACGGAGAAGTTGCCTGAGCCACACCGCTTCTTGGCACGACTCGCAGAGGGCGACGTACTCACTCTCCATCGATGAAAGCGTCACGCAAGGTTGGCGACGGCTCGCCCACGTGATGCTTCCTCCTCCGTACTGGAACAACATCCCGGACGTCGATCGACGGCTCTCGGCGTCTCCGGCCCAGTCAGCGTCAGAGAAACCGACAAGGTCCTGGTTCTTGTTCCCGCCGAGTTGTAGTCGATAGTCCTGGGTTCCTTGCAAATATCGGAGCACTCGCTTCGCGGCAGTCCAGTCGCAGTCGCGGGGTGCGCTGAATCGCCGGCCGAGAATCGCCGCCGCAGCAGCAATATCCGGTCTGGCAACAATGGCCAAGTAGAGCAGACCTCCGACGAGGCTACGATACTTCGTCGAATCCGTGAATTCTTCTCCAGCTTCCTCCACCTTCAGGTAGGCCGGATCCATCGGCGTCTTGGCAGCCTTGCACTGCTCCATGCCGAAATCCTTGATTAACTTGTTGGTGTAGTTCTTTAGACTCAGCTTGTACACGTCGGCTTCGCGCTTCACCTCGACTCCCAGGAAATGACGAACCTCGCCGAGATCAGTCAGCTCGAACTCCGCTTTCAGTCCAGTACAAGTCTCCGCCATCTTCCGTTCGTCCGTCGAGGCGATCAAAAGATCATCGACGTACACCATCAGCAACACCTTGGCTTGTCCGCGATGGTTGACGTACAAGCAGGGATCTGCTGCGGCCGCCTCGAAGCCAAGCTTCACGAGTACTCCATCCAAGCGCTTGTTCCAGCAGCGAGCCGACTGCCGCAATCCGTAGATACTGCGTTGAAGCCGGCACACGAGCTGCTCCTTCCCGGCTTCCTGGAATCCCGGCGGTTGGCGCATGTACACTTCTTCTTCGAGTGACCCATAAAGATAGGCGGTCTTTATGTCCAGATGTCGCACGGTCATTCCATGCTTCAGCGCCACCGTGAGGAACGTTCGGAAGGTTGCTTGACGTGTGACAGGTGCGAACACGTCCTCCACGTCCACTCCAGATTGCTGCGCATAGCCCTGCGCGACTAGTCTGGCTTTGAACTTCACGATCTGGTTGTTCTCGTCTCGCTTCACTTTGTAGATCCACTTCGACCCGATCGCTTTCCGTCCTTCCGGTAGCTGAACCAGCTTCCACGTTCCGTTTTGCTGGTGTGACTCAAGTTCGTCCAGCATCGCCGTCCGCCAAACGGGCTCCTTCAGCGCTTCCTTGTGATCGACGGGTTCCTCCACAGCGCACGCCGCGATCCCGACAGCGTTTTCCAGCTCGAAGTCGTCCAGGTAACGCGGCCGAGTACCAAGATTCGATCTTGTCGACCGACGAGGGCTTGCGTTTGGGGTGCTTTCTGCCTCTTGGAACTCTTCTTCGTCACTTTCGCTGATCTGACCGCCAGCGACATCGTCACCAGCCGTGTCCTCTTCGATGGCGTCTTCCTCTTCGTTGTCGTCATTCTTCTTGACGACGAACGGCTTCAGCTGAATCTCCTCATCTGGGTTCTCCGTTGACCACTCCACCGTTGTCGTGCCGTTGCCCAGCTCGAGGAATCTGGCATCAAGGCTAACGGTGATCTTGTCCGTCTCCACGTCGACGAAACGATACGCTTTTTGCTCGAATGCGTACCCGACGAACACCAGCTTTCTTGCCTTACTGTCCAGCTTGCCACGATTGACACCCGGGACATGAACGTACGCTTCGCTGCCGAACACCCGAAGATGTTTCAAGTCGGGTTTTCGTCCCCACCAGAGCTCGTATGGGGTGCCTTGGATCGATCTGGACGGCGTTCTGTTCTGCAGGTACGCGGCCGTGAGCATGGCCTCACCCCAGAACCGCATGTCCAGCACTGCGTCGTTCAGCATACAGGTGGCCATTTCCGTCAACGATCTGTTCTTTCGTTCAGCGACGCCGTTCGACTGCGGGGAATGCGCGGTGGTAAACTGAGGCTTGATCCCTTCCGCCTTGTAGAAGGTGCGGAGTTCACGGTTGTCGTACTCTCCCCCTCCATCCGATCTCACCACCCGCGGCTTGCGGCCAAACAGGTTCTCCACCCAACGGACGTACTCTTTGATCCGATCGGCCGCCTCCGACTTCTGCTTCAGGAGGTAGATGACTGTGAAGCGGCTGTAGTCGTCAATCATCGTCATCACGTACCGATTACCGCTTGGCGTAACGGTTCTCATCGGTCCCCACAGGTCGGTGTGGACGATGTCCAGCACCTTCGACGACTTCCGGTCGATGACCAGTGGAAACGGAAGCCGAGCAGACTTCCCCTCCATACAGCACTCACACGCCAGTCTCAGACCGCAGTCCGTTACCTTCATCCCCGTGGCCAGCTCGTCCTTGACAAGCCGCTCCGCCGCTGCCCAGTCGCGATGACCGAGCCGTCGGTGCCACTGGTGCTGGCAGTCTACTTTGTGCCGACGTTCGGCGGCCACCATCGATTCCTCCTCCGCTTGGCGCAGGTAATAGAGCCCTCCGTGGCGTCCACCCGTGGCGATCACTTTACTGTCACTCACTACCGAACAGCTCACCTTGTCGAACACTACACTGTAGTCTTTGTTGGCCAGTTTCCCGACCGAGATCAGGTTCGTGGACAGTCCCGGCACGTACTTCACTTCTTGGACATCGAGTTTCACTTTTCTTCCTTCACCGTCGATGCCAAGCACTGTTCCGCTGCCCTCTCCCTGGATCTCCGTCTTCTTACCGTCCGCCAGCGTGATATTGCCACCGGCGAACTCACGCAGCGACTCGAAGAACTCCCGGTCGTTGGTCATGTGAGCGCTGGCACCACTGTCGATCACCCAGCAGGCAGTTTGTTTCCCTCCGACGGTGAACGCGACGCCCCGCGCATCGTTCTGCGCGGCCTTCGCCTTCGCGCCTCCACCACCGTCTGGCTTGGGCGAGCTTCCGCCCTTCTTCTGGTCTCCGCCGAGCTTCGGGCAGTTCCCCTTGAAGTGTCCAGGCTGCCCACAGTTGAAGCACTTCGGCGGCTTCTTCCGGTTCTTGCTTTCTGCAGTCCGCATCGCTTTCTCCACCTGGCGAGAACCTCCCTTCCGCTCCTGCTGCCGGCTGTACTCATCTTCCAGCTTTGCCTTGACAATTTCGAGAGAAATGTCATCGTCCGCGAGGCAATCCAGCGCGGTCACGACCCCATCGTACGACGACGGGAGGCTTCGAAGCAGCATGCAGATCAGGGTGTCCGTGTCGAGTGACGTTCCGGCCGCTTCCAGCCGGTCGAAGAGAACCTCGAACTCGCGCAGATGCGCCACAAGGTCGCCGCCATCCGGGAGAATGAGCGCACACATTTTCTTCAACAGCGAAACACGGACGGAGCGCGTCGCCTGTTCGTGGTGGGCCTTGAGAGCCCCGAAGATGTCCCGCGCGTGAACCTTGCCCTTAATATGCCGCAGCTGGCTGTCCTCCAACGCAACGATCAGATGACCTCGCGCCTTCCGGTCCTTCCGGGTCCAGACAGCATCCTGTTGCTCCGCTGCGGGGACTTCTTCTTCGATCACGTCCCACAGCTCTTCCGTATCCAGCAGCGCCTCCATGCGCAGCTTCCACGTGGACCAGTTGGCCTCGTTCAACCGGGTGATTCCGGTCTTCGGATCGGCCATTTTCACTAGCACTTTGTCTTTTTGTTTTCACGCACTTTTGTCCAACACGCGAACAAACTTTCACCCCGATTCCAACCTCACTTTTTCCCGTGCACCGCGCGCGACGCGGAGCACCAGCGAGTACCCGTGAAACCGTCCTTTTCACCAAAACTCGTCCACTTCTGGGACCATCACCTGATGGACTTTTGTCCGGAATGCACAGCGGATTACCGCGACGAGACGAGAATCGGCGAAAGAAAAACACTCGCGTTAAACTTTAGAAAAGAACGTTTGTTTATTTAGCGAGAAAAATCGAACCGCACGCGACAACGTTTTGGGCGGGAATGACGCGTGTAAACGCCGAGGCAACTCAACTGAAGGTTGGTGCAGAAACGGCGGGCCAAGGAGGAGGCATAAAGGTGAACACTGTTACTTTCAACAAATCCCACAGCGAACTCCCGTCCGACAAGACCAACCGAAGATCGAACGAATATTCTTCTAAGACCGCCTCGACCGTTTCATTCAGCACGTCAAAGTTACGATCCTCGTGGTCACTTCCAATCCACGGCAGCGACCGTGCCGTGGCCTTCCGCTTTTCACCACGCTTCTCTCCATCATCCGCCAGCTAACTGTCCGACTCAAAACCCTCACCCTCTTCCCCATTCTCGCTGCCAATGCTGTACGAATCCGACGAATCCATCACTTTCTCCAGCTTCACCGTCGGCGAAAATTCCGCCCGAAATGTAGCCAACTCTTCAACACCACCCACACAATCCCCGCAAATCTTCGTCACCGTGTCCCAGCTGTTGATCTCAACCCCTAAACAATCCCGCACCGTTTGCACCTCATCCGCCACGCTCCCGCCGCCGTCCGGAAACAACTCGACCAACGTCACCCCGCCATCCGCCTTCAAGCAGAACCGGCACACGTCCTCGTCTTCCTTGTCCTCCAACCCGTACTCGACGTAACTGTTGCAGTGCATGGCTCGCGTCCGGAAGGCGTGCTGCGCGTCAACCCGTTCGGCACAGCCGGCGCAAATCTGCCCCGTCGGATCGACCTCCGGTGAAATCTGAGATGGCGGAGCGATTTGAAATAAAGCAATTTCGAAGATCGAAGGATTACTCACCCCAAGTCCGAGGCAGCGATGCTCTTGTCGGCGGTTTCCGGGTTGGAGCGCAGATCCGCACTGGGCTTCTTGCACAGATTGCAGGTGGATTGCGGGGAGATTGTTGCGAGGATCGGTTCCGTAGGTGAAAAAAAATACCTCAGGCTCGACAAATAAAATGTATTGGAGCGGTGACAGTTTGAAAACGGAGGAAACAAACAAGTGACAGTTCTCAACTGTCATTATCCACACTGAACAAAATTGTGTGCCAAATATCGTGCATCGTGAATCGTGAATAATATTTACGATATTTACGGAATATTTACGGAAGTAAATCCAATGCACTACGGATCAACCTTGTGCCCAACCCCGTGGCCTGGAGCCCCTGGAGCTTATAAGAAAACGGACAACTCAAACCAAAAGTACCAATCGAAGCACGAGAACTGTCAAACGGAGGTACCAATCGAGCATAAGACAAAGGATTTTGCTCGATTGGTACCTCCGTTTGACGGTTTGACAGTTCTCGTGCTTCGATTGGTACTTTTGGTTTGAGATGTCCGTTCTCTAATAAGCTCCAGGCTCTCTAGTCTAAGCTTGCTAAAACGATCTGGCAACGTATGTTTTGAGCTTGGCAACGCTGACAAGTTTTGCTGGGCGTAAAGGCAAATGCTCGTTTGGATACGTCAAACTCGTGTCTGTTTGGGTACGTCAAATTCACTTTGGCCAGTCTCCCTATTTAGGATCTCTAAGTTCGATGCGATCGTCAATTTTGTTTGAGGAAAATCGTCGAAAATCGACAAAGATCATGTATAAACTGTGCACACGATCTGTCAAATGGTGTAAAAACTAATGTCACAAACCTGCTAAAAATGAATTCTTTTTTTTAATCACAAAACGTCAAGACTGCGGTGGCGGCTACACGGAAACTAAAATCATGATTGATTTTATATGCAAGCTGCACATAAACGATTCTTAAACAAGCGTAATAACTTTTATCACTGCGTCCTCTTAAACATCATATGCCTACATACGATTTTAAACAGTAATCTTAATACATTTTATGTGCGTATTTCACATAACCGTATCTGACTTCTGCTTGATAAAAAATGTTGTTCATGCAAATACCCTTTGTGAGCACCGCATATAAGTTGTATGTTCACGATAGTATCGAGAAATTAAAAGTGAGAGTGTGTGCGTGCAACATGGAGTTAAACTTTTCGAAGGGCCATGGGAACCTTCACAGCAACTGCACAGAAAGTTTAACTCCATGTTGCACACACTCTCACTTTTAATTTCTCGATAGATTTTTGCAGTATGCTCTTACACATAAAACTTATATGCAATGTTCACAACATTTATGTACACGTGCTCGAATGTGTGCATAAAAGCTTTTGGTCAAACAAGATGGCGAAAAATTGGAAAACAGAATCATTTGCGTGCTGTTTCCGAAAGTTTCTCTAAAATAAAGTGATTTATTTTAAACAAAAGTAGTTAGTAGTTAGGTAGTTAGCATGTCCTGGAGCTGAGTCAATAGTTTGGCGTTCGTTTAATCTGACGGCATCATTTCGGTAACCCGGCCAATTTGCAAGGCCACAGCTGCAAGAATCCAGAATGTTCTCGTCGCGGCAGTTGGAATGCGGTTCGGTGGTTCCGGGAGAGGTGGAGAGTACGGAGATTATCTGGACAACAGGTGCGACAGTAGACGGAGCGAGTGAGGATTGGGGGAGTTTGATTTGACCTGAGAGATTTAATTTGTGATTTTGTTTATTTAGGTCATCGACGTCCTCCGTTTCGAACCACTCACACGCTTCTGGCTTGCCCTCAACGTGCGGTGTGTCACAGCATGCGCCAACACCGGGCGACCAACGATCTGCTGTCGGAGCTGAGCGGACTTTTGCTGGACAGTGCCAACGGTGAGTTTTGGTTGAGGTGCTCTGTACTAGGCTTTGTTACTTGGAAAGCTTTGACACTAGATTTTTGAACCCCCTTTACCTTTCTGTCATTTCAGCTGGCGGCAAGTTGATCCGTTTTGCAAACCTTTTTAACAAACCTGTTCCGCCCAGCCCTCTATCGCGCTCATTCAAAACAACAAACAACACGACCTTCTCCCTGAACTTCCCACCGGAAATTGGCTCTACCTCATAACCCACAAGATCCCCCTTATTAGCACCTTCCCCGACCCGGACAAGTAGCTGCTTCTAGCGATGGCAGAGTGAGTTGGGAGAGCAGAGGGGTTATGACGAGGGGACCTGGTGGAGGAGCGATTCGGCGGTCCAACTCAACGAGTGCACCCTGACAGCAAAGCGATGCTGCCAAAGTCTGGTCACTTGCCAACGCCATGCCAAAAGAGGTTCCCGACATCGATCGTGATTGCTTGTGAAAGTCGTGAAAGTATGTTATTTAGAATGTAAATTTAAGAATAAAAAAACCTGCAAACTTGTTTCAATAAAAATACATAAATTAGCAGCATCATAAAAATATTGTAAATATCGTCATCAGGGGTGACATTGGGTCTGGGGAGGTGAGATTGGGTCATACAAAAATGCTGAAATTTGTATGACCCAATCTCACCCCCAGACCCAATGTCACCCCTGATGACGGTAATAAAAATTGAAAGAAAATTAAAAAATAAAAATATCATAAGGAATACCAAATAAAAATAAAATGCAGTACTATTGAAAATCGAATGAAAAATATCATAAACATTATTAACTTTACTGATATATGTTTTAAGTGGAAGCATATTCAAATCTGTGAGCATTGCATATACCGTTCATGTACCATGCACATACATTTTATATGCGTTAACATAGTTCTGATTCGTATCTATGTATATGCTATGCTTATACAGTTTATATGCGGGCTACACGCCGTTTATGTGCAGACGCATTCTGCAAAAATCTATATGCGAAACTTATAGCGCCAATCATGATTTTTATTTCAGTGTAGGTGAAAGGAGCACTATTTAGGGTCTCTACTTCCAGCAGCTGTTGAACGGTGACACTCGAGAGGGATTCGTCGAAGACAGGATACACGTTGAGGAAGATGGAAAAGCTGTGGACTCCTCGGTGGATCCGCCTACGTTGGAGGAAAGCTCAAGAACGGGAAATCCGCGGGAAAGAACGGACTTCCGGCCGAACTTTTCAAGCACGGGAGTACGCGGATGACCGAGATTCAGCACCAAATCATCCTACGCATTAGGAGCGAAGAACAGCTTCCGACCGACTAGTTAGACAGGCTTGTCACCCCAATCTACAAGAAAGGGCAAAGACTCGATTATGCCAACTATCGAGGCATCACAATCCTCAGCGCAGCGTACAAAGTACTCTCCTGCAACCTGTGGAGCAAGCTGAGACCGATGACCGAGACCTTTGTCGGCGAATACCAGTGTGGTTTTCGAGCGGGTCGATCAACGATGGTTGGAAGCAGGGTTGCCAGGTTGCCAGATAAATCTGGGAATACCAGTTTTTTCAAATGTCAGCCAGAATAAAGATTCATCCTTCTCTGTGCCAGATATTGACAGATTTTTCACAGAATGAACAATATTTTGATTAAAATGAACGAAAAGTTAAAAAATTTAATGTGTTTTTCTTACAGAAAATGTAAATTCGGCATTTTTGAGGGCATTATATCACTTAAACCACCTGAATTCTAAAAACTTTTGAATCAATCCATATCCTCCCTCTCTTTCATTATTCAGAATTGTTAAATTTTGGTCTGCCAGATTTTTCCAGATTTTTTATCGATACTTTGCCAGATTTTTCAAATTTTGGCCTGGTGTCCTGGTTGGAAGGTGCTGCTCGAAGGTCAGGCGTGCATCGGAACGAAACACTCATCACCGAATCGCACATGCTGCTTGAATACGCTGACGACATCGACATCATTGGTATCGACCGTCGTTCAGTGGAGGAGGCGTTCGTCCCTTTCAAGCGAGAAGCTGCGAAGATCGGACTGACCATCAACACTGCCAAGACTAAGTAACCTTCTACGGTCTCCGTAGCCAGCTACGGACGCCTACGAAAATTACGCTGTACAGGACCTTGGTACTACCTATGCTGCCCCTGATCGCATAAATGTCCCATATGCATTTTCATTGATTTCGAGTTATTGATGCAGTTTAGTTCAAAATTGTGTGTTCTTTCGAAAGAGCCATACCATACCGAGGATACCAGCTTTTTAAGCGAAAATGGCGTTCGAATGGTGAACGCCCGAAATGTCAAAATCACGCATTGGTACCAACATTACGAAAAAAGTGTGCCATGGCATGATAGCCGCATTTTTTTTTCTAATGTTGGTGCTACTGCGCGATTTTGACATTACGGACGTTCAACATTCGAACGCCATCTTCGCTTAAAAACCTGGATAACAGCCAGTATTTTGTCCTAGAAATCAGGAGGAAATCCAGTTTTTTCGCGAAAACTTAACACGTAGCCTTATGTATGGGACAAACTTCAAATGCGTTTTTCTCAGCTTGCTGTTTTTGCATATGGGACATTTATGCGAACATGGGCAGTATGGCTCTTCACGGTCACGAATCGTGGACTCTAAAGGAGGCTGACCAGAGAGCACTTGGGATCTTCGAGCGGAGAATCCTGCGTTCTATCTTTGGCGGCAAGCAAGTAGGAGACCGGTGGTGCAGGCACATGAACTTCGAGTAGTACCAAGACTACAAACATGCTGATATCGTAAAAGTCATCAAGCACGACATGCTGAAGTGGGCTGGACATGTAGCCAGAATGTCGGACGAGCGGGCGGCTTAAACGATATTCAGCAGCGAACCTGGACGGGGTCGTCGGCTTCGTGGAAGGCCTCGTACGCGTTGGCTGTGTGCAGTCGACGAAGATGCAAGAGCGGCCAACATTGTGGGCAACTGGAGACGAGCGGCCCAAGATCGAGCATCTTGGAAATCTTCGATTAGTTCAGCGTTGGGTCGATAGACCTGTTGCTGATAAAGTATAGTAAAGTAAGTAAGTAAACATTAAGATGCATCTGCATTAATAAGTCAGAGTTTGCCGAACTGTTTCGAGGACAAGACTGCCGCACTTCTTGCCGTTCGGAAACGAACTCGATATCCTCCAGAACTGAAGCGCCAGAATTTGCCTGATGATGAACGAAGCTTCTCCGTGAAGAAGGAGTGTCCTCGGAGTTAACATTCAATTCCTTGTTAGGTTGATCATAATGCGAACACTTGGACTGATCGACCTTTAAGTCCCGCACACCACGGATAAGATCAAGAACGATGTTCTACAGCTTATCAAAGAATATATGGGTTATACATTTATACCGTCACAACAGACAACGGAACGAACATCCCTTGGAACTTCCAGAAGGAGAGACGCGAGTTTGAGCGCTTCCGGGCAAACAAGAGCCGCTGAAGGTCTGATGCGAAGCGAAGACGTCAGCTTGGACGACAATGAAGATTTCGATGAAGGTAGATCACGAGCACACGAGGGTGAGAAGTGCGCAGAGGATGATCATGCAAAAGAGGAAGATGGCGAGCTGGAAAGGCAAGCGCGTTATTGGCAGGTATTCGATGCGCCGCTCACATGCTGCAGCTAGCTGTTAATGATTGTGCTCCGGTTGTATATGCGCACCCCTGCGCATTTGACAGTTGCCGTGCACGCGCCGTTGTTCGAGCGGCGCAGGAAATGGAAATCTGACAGCACTCAGTCGCGATCAAACAACAACACGAATCGGAAGGAAATAAAGCGGTCAAGTTTAGCTTAGGATTAAAGCCGGTGTTTCTCTTTCACCTCGACATCTACGTCGACGGACCAGTCCAAGATCCACCAAAACACAGATTGCATTAAATAGTGCAAATTGAAGAAAATGTTGGGCAACGTGTGGCAAGCGTTGAAGACGTTGAGAAAGTTTCCTTTCAAAGTTGTTTTAAAACTGAAATCTGGAAGCTGTCGTTTCTAGACTGCGACACGTGGTGGAACTCGGTTTGCAGAATGGTATATGTTCATTTGATGTCTTTTTTTCAGAGTCAAAGAAGTTATCCCGTGACATGACCGAAGTGGCGTTGAACCTTGCGTAGAACACCGTAGTTCATGTTATTAGTTTTGTCAATCGAGAAGTACTTACAATTCGAAAATATTCATTCTAAGTTTGAAGTTCACGTCCGTGTTTGGGAAACGCTTTTTTTGGTGACCAATTTGATGGATTCTAGGTACCCATGCATTCTGAACCATTGAATTGCTTCGATAGTATCAATTTGTCTGAAGGAAAATAAAAGCGTTTGACATCTGACGCACTAGGTAGTTAGGACTGATTGCAAATAAATCAATCTAGATTATTTTCTTTGGTAAGTATGTAAACTAGCGATCGAGCAAATCCAAAATTTAAATGTGCCAAAACAAACCTTTTAATTCAATCCTTTATTTTGAATTTTGAATCAATCTAAGTTATGCACATATGCATAAATGAAATTCAACGTGTTTTGAAAGTGTAGAAATAAAATTTAACTTATGAATCCAGTTCAGGTCGAAAATAACAAAATCTTACGCAATTTATTGCGTAAATTACAAAAAAAAAGAAAATCCTCCTCACTTCATCTTGGCCGTCTTTATGGCCGGTTCTCCCTCCGCCTTCGTTCCTAAACACTTGGGAATCGCGGACGGTTCCGCGGGCCCCCCGTCCGCTTCCGCCGGCTGGCCAAACTTGGCGTAGATGCGCAGATTGCTGAGCGAGTGCATCGTCGACTCCATCTGGACGTAGTCGTAGCGCAGCTGGTCGACGATCGCGTTGAAGTAGACGCCGTCGAATTTGCTCAGGAAGTAGCTGTCCAGTTCCTTGCGCAGGCCAACGATCTCCGCGCTAAAGTACATCAGCGCGTAGAAGTTGACGTACAGGAAGCAGGTCGTGACGTTGGGCTTGCGCGGCCGATGAAGCGGAATGCGGCGCTCGATTACGTTCGTGAGGCAGTCGTGGATCGTGATGAGGATTATGTCCGCGGTCACGACGTCCAGAAGGTTGTTTTCGACGAGGAAGTACAGCGTCAGGACGTCGAGCAGGTAGTTTGGGTGGATGTAGAAGATCTGGTCGACGGTAAGGGTGTCGGAGACGAGCCAGCAGAGAAGGCGCAGTTTGGTCATGACCATGGAGGAGGAGACTTCCGTGTCCAGCGTGTACAGTTCTTCCGGGAGGGGTACTTTGACTCCGCTCGGGGGGTAAATTGGCGTTGCAGCGATGATTTTGTACGGATTGTGATGGCTGGTTTTGATGAAGACCTGCGAGGTGAGCATTTGACCGTACACGATCGGTCGGTGACGGAACAGCATTCCGACCTGGCGTCGGTACAGCTGGAGCGCATACTGGGAGTAGTCTTCCTCGCGTAGGTCTAAACAGGGCAACCGGATGGAGCTGGGAATGTTCCGCAGAATGCAGATGGCGTAGTTCGGAAAGTGACGCATCTCTTGCGGCACGAGCGGCTTCTTGATGGTGTAATTCAAGTCGTACAACGAGACGGCATCTTCGAAGCTGTTCCGCAGGTTTTCATCCCGCCGGCCAAAAATCTTCTCGTACAACTCAATTCCGATCCTGGTAATTCCAAGCTTCAAGTTGAGCTCCTTCACACGTTGCGCCACCTGGTAGAAGGTGCACATCCGCGACGGCCGGTTCTTAAAGCGATCATTCCCAGCGATCGCCGCAAAGAACGGCATCTGACTCCACTCCAGATTCAGCGCCTTCCTAAGAACTTCCTTGTCCCACTCGAACGTGCGCATCGTGTCCAGGTCAAAGTCCGAACTCGACCAAACGCGCCACTTGCCCTCATAGATAAGATAATCCGAATCCCCAGTAATGACCGCCAGTGCGTCGTGCTTCTTCGCAAACGTGGCCACCTCCAGATCACACTCGACATCATACGACGTGATCAGCACGCCCTTCTTCCGGGCCGCGGTCACCAGCGCCGAAATGAACGAGTGCTTCGTTACGTTCCCCTGAATCTGACCCCGGTGCTTGCCCTTAAACTCGACCGGAATGTTGTCCAGCTTCTTCAGGCACTCGGCGTAGACCTTCTCCTGGCGCTGGATCCACCGTTTGTACTTTCCCTCCTGCAGCTTCCCGTCGATGAAGAACACGAGCCGGGCTCCGGCCTCGATCAGCCGGTCGCAAAAGTTGCTCGCGTACGTCCACGCAAACTGGTTCCGGCAGCCGTAGATGTTCTCGTCGATTGGTCCACTCAGCGAGCAGATGATGGTCAGCAGATCGATCACCACCAGCGGTTCCTTCCTGCAAACGGGACGGTTCTCAAGCATTTTCTAGTTACGAATTTTGGAGTTTTTACTCACTTTTCCGACTTGCGGATCTCGTCGACGATGTTGATGGCGCGGCAGCCGCCGGGAAGGCGAGTTAGGAACGTAACCAGGCCGACGATTCCCATGGTGATATCTTTGCTGCTCGATTAGTAGGAAAGTTGAGAACGTGGGAAAGGTTTTTGATTTCTCAAAATATTTTCAATTCGAGCATCGAAAGTTCTGGCGAAAATCACGCTTGTCAAAAATATGTATACACGGTTAAAAGAAATTATCAGAAAAAGCTCAGTAATAAGTTTCGTTAAATTTTTACCCATTTTTGAGTAGTTATGCGAACTGATGTTATTAATTTTTGAACCAGGGGGTCGGCTAGCGACCGCTATATTATAATACGTTCGTTTGGAGAGCTGAGTGCAGCACTCGTTGGTGTCAGTTTTGGTTCAATCGAAAATCGAACATCCTTTGTCCATAGAGTGATTTGTCAGTGTGCGTCTAATGGCCTATCTACAATCACTTAGCTTAGAAAATTTCACTTAGCTTAGGAATTTGAATCAATGGAAATGAAGCCGAGCTTCTACAATGGAAAAGTAATCAAATTAGAAACTGACGTATGGTTTGAAAAATTTCAAAATCTACGGTAAGTTGACGTTTCGATATCAAAGGTAAACAAACAACTGCATAGCAACGTATATCAGTCCAGCAAAATTTCTAAGTTGATTGTGGATGACGGCCGTAAGTTGCGTACTTTCCTAAGTAACTACTTTACTTAGATGTTCTAAGCTAAGTGATTGTAGATAGGCCATAACTCGCATAAAACCGAGCATAAAACTGAAAAAATCCAGTGTGGCACTAGAGTTTCAGTTTCAACATGGCGGCACCTTCTTGACAGAAAAGATCCTACTTGACAGCTCGTTCCAAGGGGACCATATGGCTTTCTAGGCCCAGTGAAAAAAACTCGGAAAAAAATATAATTTAATCCAAAAATTACGAACTTCTCGTCACTGTGTCCTGATGAAAACAATAACCGAGCTCGAGCTGTCACAGCCCTGCGAAGTATGTTGGCTGACATATCGGGCGGTCAGTAAAAAAAACAGCCAGAAGTCGCCTGACAAAAAACTTTTGCTAGAAAGAGATAGGAAATCTGATGCAAACAAACGTCCAGCTGCCGTGTAAACATACTTTGAATGTGTTAGTAAATTTCCGCCTAGAAAGCCTTTATAAGGATCCACAGACAAAAAGACGAGACGTGGACGAGACTCACCAGTCTCCATACAAATTATTTTTGAAATCCAGTAAACGATTCAGTAAATTAGATTTAACTGAATTCTCAGTTAACTGATATTTTTCACTTTGACAGATGATTTACTGAAATTTCTGTAAAATGGTTGTCAAAACAACTGAAATTTCAGCAAAAGAAACGTTAATTTATTTTGCTGAAAATTTAGTAACTTTCTTGTGGTAGTTCGAGTTATTTTGGTTGTCATTAATGCATGTACTGTTATTAATTCATTTATTACATCTATCTCCAAACCTTAAAAAAACAGGTGGTTAGAATCGAGGTATTTGTTATGAACATTTTTCCTACCTTTGTTTCCAAAGATCACAGTACAAAATTAAAAAAAACAACACATTTGAAAGAGGATTTTCTTTCGGCAGCATCCAAACAATGAGTCAGAAGCCAGGTCTGAAGTGACATTTCAGTTTGACAGAAATGCAGTAACTGATTTTTCAGTAATGTTTGTTTTTATTGCCGAATTCAGTTATTTATTTTACTGAAATGGCAACCCAAAATTTGCTGTGTGGAGTAAAACTTTTTGAAAAGCCTTGATAAGCTTCACAGCAACTGCACAGAAAGTGTAACTCCATGTTGCGATTTGACAGCTCGACTAGCAGCTCGATACGTTCGAATCAGCTAGCATACAAAATAGCATAAATTTGCATGACCCAATCTCGCCCCCAGACCCAATGACACCCCTGATGATGGTAGTAAAACTCCATGGAAAATGTTTGAACCTCGGTGTGAGCAATTTACAAGAAATCGAAACAATATTTACTTAAATCTGACAAAAATGTGTGATTTTACCCTGCGTGCTGAAACAACGAAGCAGAGAAACCCCTCGTTCGCGTTGTTTTCCGCCATCTAACGTCAAAACCAACTGTTTCCGGTTACGCGCTTGTGTGCGTGCCATCTCCCTCGATCGCCCAACACGAACACTCGCACACTGTTTGACTTTTGTACTAACGGGGTTCGAGCCTGCTGCAACTCGCCAGCACCGTTCACTGTTCTTCGATACGTTGTTCGGACCGCATTGTCTCTAGTGAGTAGCAGCCGCAAAATCGGAAGAGTGGAAAAAAAAGTTGGAGAGAAGTGCAAAAATCAATTTTTCGCTTTCCCCCTTGGGCGGTGGAAAAGCCGGAAAATTTTCAACGCCGATTGGGGTCGGAAAAGTGTTTTTGTTTTTGCGCGGCTGAGGCGGAACCCCGGCGAGGATGTTTCCAGCAAGTGAACCGATTTTTTTTTTCGTTTTCCGGCGAGGTGAAGCAAAAATCTCCAGCCTACTGAGAGCGAGAGCAAGAGGGCCGCCATCTTATGCAAGAGCTTCTTGTGTGTGGGGGGGATGTTCCGGCCGGGCGGCACCCGGCATCTGTGCAGATACGAGACGTCTGGAGAAAACGGACCCGGGACGCCGTTCCGGGAAAGCTGATTAACCATGGCAGCTGGAATTTGGGCCAAAAATCGATTCACCTTTGATTACGTATGAAGGCAGTGCATAGTTACGTAACGACGTCACAGTCTGACCGGGATTCGTTGCCAACTTGGATTGGATCTACTTTTTGACAGAAAAGTTCTTCGGCTTTCCAGCAAGTTAAAAATCGGTTCACTTGCTCACCTTAGCAAAAGAAAAATCTTCCCGCCGGGGCGTCAACCGCGAATCTTCTTAGCCATCTTTAACCTTTTTTTTTGTCCCCTTCGTGTCATCCCGTCGACTAATCAAAACTCTATCTTTGCTCGTTCATTTGTCACAGATCCTTCGGAGGTACCAGACCGTCAATACCAGCAACACAAAACCAGCTTCAAAATGTTCGTCTCGTCCGCTGCTCGTATTGCCCCAGTCGCCCGCAACCTGGTAAGTGGAGGCACCGGAACAAACCTACCGGGTTGTTACATAATATCGGAAAGGGAGTGAAGAAAAAATTTGCATTGCTTTTTCCCAGTGTCGAAACACGGTCGAGGTGAAGGAAGTGAAAATTTTCTGTCTGGTGTGTGTTACATAATCGGTTAACAATTGCAAATCGGGGTTTTCTCCACTGTGTGATGGCATTTTTATGCGGTGGATCTGAACTTGTGATTCTGACCTGGACCGTAATTACCTAATCACTTCTCGGCAATCGATTGCTGTGATAAACGTTTTCTTCGAGTTTCTACTCAAAATGTAAAACAGAAATAGTGTTTTTTTTTTACAGAAAATGTTAGGGGTTTTCAGCATTTTTCAGCTTGAATTATGCAACCGCGACTCTTGACAAGAAGACTAAAAGTAAACATGGGTCATGTGACTGAGTCCGGCATGGAGAAAGGCACGCTTTGGCCAATTTTTAACTCAACCTTTTTGAACAATTCTAAAATTCGTTATTGGAAACATAGTTTAACTTGATCCTGGCGACTAATTTAAATTACCAAAGAGTGTACGCAGGGTTGTTACGGACGGCGCGGATCGCGCGGATGGCGCGTTTCGCGCGGATAGCGCGGATCTGGCGCGGATTTGCTGGCTAATTTTGCTCAGGCGCGGATTTCGCGCGGATGGCAATTTTGATAAATAAATTAATTGAGAGAGATAGAATTACTTTCAAGTTATTAAGAAAAATATTATCAGGAATTACGATAATTTGTTTTTTCCTTTGAGTGCAAGAATTTCATAATTTTTATTAATTAAATTTTCTTCTGAAAATGTTTGTTTGTATTTTCTTAGTACGAAACGTCGAAAAATGAAGATGAAGATTATGTAGAAATTATTTTTTATATGTTTCTTGTAATTTCTTAACATCTCCGGCTCTGAATATTTAATTTCTTTTGAGTTTTGAGTAATGATTTTTAACCTTATTTATTTTTAATTTTATACTGGATTTATTCAATTTTTAATTTTGTAAATCAAATATTACAAACTTTTCCCGAAGATATAGACATTAGAATGTGTAACAAAAACTATTATTGGGGCTTGTTCTGGTGGGCGCCAAATATGAGCTTGATAGGACGCAACAGAAGCTGGCCTCCACTTTCGAATTTTGGAATGGAATTTAATCGGTAGAAATATTTTTTTTCTATATTTAAACATTCTTGGCGAAAATAAAAAGATCAGAACATTCCAAATTCAAAGCTTTAGAAATTCAAAAATTCGAAAAAAAAAATTGTTTGAATAGTTTTTATTATAACAAAAAAAAATCAAAATACATATTAATTTTTTTTCGATATTTCTAAAATCGTAATTTAAAAAATCTGAAATTTCGAAATTCAAAATTTTGGCAATCTGAAATTCAAAATACTTGGGTAATCGAAAATTTGAAGATTAAAAAAAAATCAAAATTAAAAAGTCAAAACTTTCAAATTCAAAACAATATAGAAAAAAATCTAAAATAATTTTAGTATTTTTAAGCTTATACATTCTAAAATTCTTAAATTTCTAAATTCTAAAACCTTAGATTAAATTCTTAAACTCTTAAATTCTTAAATTCTTAAATTCTTAAATTCTTAAATTCTTAAATTCTTAAATTCTTAAATTCTTAAATTCTTAAATTCTTAAATTCTTAAATTCTTAAATTCTTAAATTCTTAAATTCTTAAATTCTTAAATTCTTAAATTCTTAAATTCTTAAATTCTTAAATTCTTAAATTCTTAAATTCTTAAATTCTTAAATTCTTAAATTCGTAAATTCTTAAATGTTTTTATTTTTAAATTCTTAGTTCTTAAATTATTAAATTCTTGAGTTCCACAATTTTTGAAGTCCTATTTTATGTAAGAGATTTTGAAATTATGAGAAGACATTATTTTAAATATCGGAAATTAAATTTCTTTCGGAGTGAAATTTTAGCGAGGATTTTGGATTACAAACTGTATAAAAATTCTTTGATTTTGAATATTTAGACTTTCGAAATTTAAAATTTTATCATATTATTATTTTAGATTTGGATTTTATTTTGAGGTTACATTTTTGAAGTTAAATTTTTAGGTTTTTAAATATTGTATTTTCTATTTTGAAGATTTTTTTTCATGACCCTTGCCTTGACCGTCTCTTGAGGATTTTTTTTCAATGGATATTTAGCTTTCATTCTTTTGGAGCCTTTAAACATAAAACAAGTTTTTTAATCAAATACTTTCTGAATTAGTTTTTCTTCATTAAAAAATAAAATTTCCTCAATGTTGGTCGCGATATTTTTTTATATGGTGTGGATTTCGCGCGGTTTCGGATTTTAGGTCGGCGCGGATTTGGCGCGGATTTTTTTTCGACTCTCCCGTAACAACCCTGGTGTAGGAACATAATGTCTACGTGTTACATAAGTTACATTACAGTCATCCCACTTATTCGAAAAACTCTATCTCGTGGTAATTTACCATTAGGATTCAAAATGCAACCTTTCTTTCGCTTGTTTAGGATATTCTCTATCTATTTCACTACAAATTGCCGGTTCCAAAGTTGTGGGATGTTCCACAATTGAAGATCAGAATTTAGCTGATAAATTCACACAAACATATCATACAATTATTCATAAAAGCGTAAAAATGCTTAAATGCCATTGGTTTCAGCGCTTGAAGTAATTATTTTGCAAAAAAAGAACTTCTAGTGAGAATTGAAGTTTGTTTACATCTGTAATAAAAAAAAAGTGTTTCGAATAGAGCTTTCTAAGCCCGATCTCACACACACTAGCGCACCATTTGTTTTGCTGGCTGATACAAAATTCAACCTCATTTTTTTTCGTTTACGTACACGCAATACATGAGCATGTAGATAACTCTATCGGTGGATTTCATGCAGAGGGAAGGCAACCCTATTCCGACTAAAGCAAACTGACAGCAGTTTGACGTTAGAGCACGGTTGTCAAAATTTAATGAGTGCACAAAACAAAAGCACTAGCTGTCAAATGGTAGCCCATAACAATGTCAATGTTTTGATTTTATATTTTTGAAACATTTCATTAGGTGACAAAACCAAAACGTAAACATTCGGGATTATTCCACTATTCCATTCATTGTTACACTCAGAAAAAAGTACTGTCAAAATCCATAAGAACGTCTTATGACCTTTCGACATCAGGATTTTATTCGGATGTCATAAGATTTTCTTATGGCTGCGAGGGGAAATTTGACAAAGCCGTCAATTAAGTTTTCCATTGAGTTATCTTATGACATTCATAGATGGAATTGTGTACAGAATATATGGCAATGCTCATGGAGATTATATTAATAAACATTGTTTTTCATACCCATTTTTTTCTTATTTTTAATTAAATGAAAACAAAAAATTATTTAAATTTTAAACGTATATATTTTTAAATTATCGTAATATACCCAAAACTTCATTTCCTTCCGCTGCTTGTCGTCCTGTTGGTTTACGCAGCCTCCGGTTTCATCGTCTTTTGCTGGTGATTCGGCATGTTCTGCCGGATGGCCACCACCTTCGGTATGACCGCGTCAATCAATCTTAAACCTTCGACCGCTGCTCGGAACAGTCCTCACCGATGCTATTCTCCGGATCCTTCTGGAGGATGCTGGGGAGGGCCGCCGGCGGAACCAACGGTTATTGATATTACCTAAAATACCAAAACAAAATATTCAACTTCGAACAAAAACCCACGAAACACCCGCCACAGAACTTACCTGTGTCTTGGAGGTCGCGGTAAAACTCATAGCGGTGGCGGCAGCTTTGTGAAGTAGTTACCGGAACGAACTACGGGGCGATTTGGAGTAGTGAGCGTTTAAAATTGTCTGCTCGATCCGTCCTTTCGCCATCTTGAAATGTCAAAAAATTTCACACTAGCATCATACGCGAAAACCATTGAAAAATTACAGATGAATTCCATAAGAATTTCTTATGAAGTCCATAGTCAATCAACAGTGGACCAAATACATAAGTTAAGTTTAGTTATAACCATATGAATTTATAGTGACGGTCATAAGATTGTCTATGAAAATCGCGAGAGCCTAGTGGATACTCAAATCAGGCAGCACATAAGATGTAGTCTTATGAAAATCTTACATTCTTTTTCCTCAGTGTACACTTCCTACATGCCCTCCAAGAATCAGGTTGATAGCAAACAATTTCCTATTGAAAAAAGGCTTATAAAAATGTTAATTCCAAACCGAAAAAAAATTCAAATGTGCCCTTTTATTTTTCGTTTGTTTTCCGTAGTGAAGAACTTTTTGTGTTATAAAGTGAACTTTTCATACATTCTTAACATTAATTCATTTCAAAACAAAGTTTGGTTTTACTTTTCACCAAGAATTTCTGCAAAAAAAAAAAAAAAACTTTGTCGAAATACAATATTTAATACGGTCCCGCGGTTGCTGTTCATTACACTTTTGAAGAATTTTTATATTTCACTTACCTTATCTAAACTAATCAATCACAAAACTTCAGCAATTATTAAAATTTTCCCTTGGATCCCTAATTATTCCTAACTAAACAAAAGGGCCCATAAACATCATTCAAAACAACAATTCGGTGGCAGGCGAATCACTCAAAAGATCGCTCCCGTTCTTCTCGTTTAAAAGCAATCAGTTGAAGATTTTTGGTGTTAGCACCACACGCAAAATCCAAATAACACAGATCTGTGTAAAATTTGACACAGATCGACCAAAACCGGGAATACACAGAATCTGTGTAAAAGCCTTGTACACAGATCTGTGTTCAGGCGTCGTCTGTCAAAAATCTGTGTAAATTCCCAACCAGCGATCTGTGTAAAATTTTACACAGAACTGGGTAATTTTTTCCCCAGTTTTTTTTTGTTTGTTTTAGAACCAAAAACACGATTTTTAATTAATTTTAAAAAGAAAACAAGATTAATTTACGTTTATTGGTCTAGTAAATATGCATAAAATAATTGTTGGCCATATTTGATACTTTTATGCCGGTTTTGTGCACTGCCGGTTCTTCCACCTAGCAATCATCATAATTTTGGGGTTCTCCCGATGTCGACGGCAAACAACATGAAAAAATTGGGATAACGTCGTGAAGTGCCACGCCAAGCCGACTTCCGGAACCTGAATTAATGGAGAATATCGTTCCAAAAGAACCTTGCCGGACCACTAACAAACAAAAAAACAAAGTTAGGTTAGGTTTTCAGATCTTCTAGATAAACTCTTACCAGGTTCCACAAACAATCATGTCATCGGATACTGGTGAAGTTGGCCAAAGTCTGAAAAAGTAAACTAATTATGCTAAACCAACTAAATGAAGCAAATACGTATGTAAAAAAATTAAACTCACCAGCTTCTCAAAGACCTTCATAAATGCCGGCTCCTAAAAACTGACAACTGTTTTTTACACAGATTTGGAAGAACAGCTCTTCAAAAATCTGTGTGTTTTATTACACAGATCTGTGTAGGAAAATTACCCAGATTGTGAAAGCTGGAACTGAACAACAATCTGTGTAATTTTTTACACAGATCTGTGTTATTTGGATTTTGCGTGCACTTTAAATTATTTGTTTCGTTTTGTTTACACACATTGCCCATCTACAAAAAGTGACAGATCTTTTTTCGACGGGTGACGTTACACCTGCAAGTGTAGTAGTGAAATAGATGATCCCCGATGATCAAGATGATGATTTTTTTAGCTTCATTTTACCGATCTTTCGTGCGCGAGAGAGGAGAGCCAAGTTCCCTTCCGGTTTTTTTTCTCTTGATGAGCGTCAAATGATTTTCTTTTGATGATGATTCTTCCATCGCTGGATATTTCAATAAAACAGTTTTTTTATTTCTTTTGCAAAACTTGTCATGTTGATAAACAAACGACGTCTTATCTTGGGCAACATTTGAAAAGGGCGAATAAGCATTTTGACAGCTGGAACTATTTTGCAAATTCCGAGACAATTCAAGCAAAACAAATTGTAATTCTAGATTAAATTTTCAAAACAACCCGTTCGTCATGGGTTTTTTATGCAGATAGGACCATTTGAAAATTTAATCTAGAATTGTAATTGGGCCTATGTCGAAGTCTAAACAAAGAGTCTATCCTGTTCGCTCCTAAGGACGTACACACCAATTTTTTTTTCGCTAAAATTCAGTTAAGTTTTAATGAATTTTCATCAACAGAAATTTTAGTAAACGATTCAATTAGGGGAACTACTCCCTTTTCAACCTTTTTCTATTATTGGCCTATCATCACTTTGATCATGAATTACAGCTTTCAGAAAGTGTTTTTGACTATTCCAAAGTAATAAATAGGGGAAATATACCCTTTCTAATCAAACACCTATCTTCGTCATATGGAGAGTTTGATGCTCGATTAAAGCTCCAAAAATACTATTTTGGCTGTAAACTTACCAGCAACAGCACCGCCTCGAGTAAGCACGCAAATGTATGCTACTTACTGGCCAAAAAGATCAAATTTAATGCACTTTTGATCATAATTTCTATTTTGCGAGACCATTTCTCATCATTTTGGTGGCACACACATCCACACGCAAGGTGAGAGGTTAACTGCTTAACGAAAGTCGCCATCAATATCTGTTCACTTGCGCTAACGTTTTCAAAGCGCTTAAGATATGAAATTGCTTCCAACTACCGGCAACATGTTCTTTTGCGCATTAGTTAGTCACTCACTTGAAAAATAATCCCGAAACATGTAACTTATTAGCAAGCGCTATCAAAACAACAAACGCGCCGAGACACTTGACGTTTATACCTATTCCAATCGAAGGCTGAAGAAAACAGAGCGAAGGCAAATAAAGAACAAAGGGTGGCCACCAACACCACCAGCAGCGCCTGTTGGAGTGAGCCAGTGATGCCAGGAAATTTTCTCTATAAATGCTACTTTTCGTGAGTGTTCGCTTAAAATTTCGTCGCAAATGGCTGCCCTAAGCAGACCCAAAAGAGCGCTGGAAGAAAAAAGAACTAAGCTGAAAATAGGAAAATGGGCGTGGCCCAGTGCATTCTCGTCAGATTAGGATACATTTGTGAATAGAATAATTTTTAGTAAAAGCGAAAATAAACAGAAATGTTCACAAAAAGTTGCTCTACTCGTTGGTGTACTTGGTTTTAGTAAATTTCAAGGAACACTCCAGATTATCCAGCATCATTCAAACAGGTCCGCTTATTAGGCTTAAAATGGGTATATTTCTCCTAATGCCATCGAGCACCTAATGTTGGCATATTAGCACTTTGACGTTTATTAAAACGTTTTCATCTGGATCAAGTAATGAAAAGCTTATTAGGAAGTTAGAAAACAAGTTTCTTTAATTTTTTTTTTTGCGAAAAAGTGGTTAAATTAGGGAAAATCTGCAAAAATATCTTAAATTAGGGAAAATTGCAAAAATATCTAGACTTTTTTGTTGTTGGGTCCTATAAACCAAAAGGGCTTCAAAAAATGTTCTAAACCTTCCTCTTTCTCCCCTCCTCTCCCCGCCACAGGTCCTCAATGGCACGAAAGCCTACCTTCGGCCGTTGAGCAGCGCTGTCATCAGCCAGAGCCAGACCCTGGCCGCGCAGAACAGCACCCCGGTCGCGCTGCTGCCCCAGGTCCGGTCATTCCAGACGTCGCAGGTGACCCGCGATATCGACTCGGCCGCGAAGTTCATCGGTGCTGGCGCTGCCACCGTCGGTGTCGCTGGATCTGGTAAGCATCTTCTCACCTTTTAGTAGATTTTTTTTGGTTTTTCGCTTTGCATCACTCATAACCTGCACGTTGCACCCCCCCAAACACTAACCTTTCCTAGGAATCGGCATCGGGACGGTGTTTGCGGCGCTCATCACCGGGTACGCCCGCAATCCGTCCCTAAAGCAGCAGATGTTCTCGTACGCGATCCTGGGCTTCGCCCTTGCCGAGGCGATGGGACTGTTCTGTCTCATGATTGCGTTTCTGATGCTGTTTGCCTTCTAACAAGTGTCCCCGCTCCAAATTCTTCAAGCAAGCCTCCCTCCAAGCCAAGTTGGTCAATCTCAAGCCGGATATCCCCATCATTTCGCTCGTCTCATTCAGTAACATAATCCCGCATCATTGCATGAGCTTTCTTTGGTTTTTGCTTATTAACACACATTATTTTTCGCTTAGAGGTAAGAAGTTGCATGATTTTGCTTGCTTTTATTGGAGTTGAAAAGGAGAATTTGTTCTAATGTTTGTTTTGTTTTCCTTCCACGCAAACAGGTGCCGGTATCGGAACAGTATTCGGTTCTCTGATCATTGGTTACGCAAGAAACCCATCGCTGAAGCAGCAGCTGTTCTCCTACGCCATCCTGGGATTCGCCCTGTCTGAGGCCATGGGTCTGTTCTGTTTGATGATGGCCTTCTTGCTGCTCTTCGCTTTCTAAGCACCTACTTTTTATTGCTAAAGTAAAGAAAACAAAAAAACATCAATATAAATCCGTAAACAAAAAAAAAAGAGTAAAATAATTCGTAATTTGTTGAGAATAAGACATTTCTTCGAATCACAACCGAGAGGCATTCAAAAAACCAGCTGCAACAGCAACATTAGTTCGAACACGCAATAATAATTATTGCGGCGCTACTGCGAATACTACCAAAAGAACGATTTAAACAAGCCTGCCATCAACAACAACAATTGTGTTACAGGAGCTTAGCGACTAGCCATGAAAAAATTATGCTACGCGAAAGAATCAGAGAGTAGGGCTTAAGGATCAGCGGTCTTGTTTTTCGATTTTTGTAACCCCAAAATGACAACTGCAAGCTGCCATCGTTCTCGAAGGACCGAAACAAAAGAGTGACCACCAGACAGCGCAGCCGCCGCCGGATCGCCGGTCCCCTTTCCGCCTTCCGGCGGCGCACTCACTCCATTCCATAGTTGTTTCATGGATATTCCTAAACACACCAACACCTCCGAAGTTCAACAACAAAACGATCAACATCAGACACTACAATTGAGAATTACGAAAGCTGAGAAAAGAAGAAAGTTAGGCGACACAAAAAAAAGAAAGCGAAGATACCGTAAACCTGTAGATATTGAACCGAATTTAGACTGCCGCAACACGCAGAGAAAACAACATCAGCGCGGATCTCTGAACCTGAAGGAAAGTAGAAGCGAGGCAGTCACCGCGGGACTACACACAAACGCGCAACCTCCCCTTTCCCGCCGGCGCTAGGGCTAGCATTTTTCTCCGTGTTTTTTCCTCTCCGCCACCGGTGCCTAGTTTGGGAGGACTACGCCGGTGGCCATCTGGCGGACACGCGCGATCTGTGATTGCTAGCTGAGCTGGCAGGTATGAGGGAAGGGCGCGCACCTGTGTGAAGCCACTCCGACAACAACATCGACAACCTGAGCAGAGAAAAGAACATCTGGGTGGGAGCGGAATAAAGAACTTGAGACTAGTTACTGGTACAAAACCGAGAAATGAACGCGCGTTTTGGGATTGGTTTCGGGTGGAACGAAGAAAAGAAAGCCCTTAATTGAGGTGTTAATTGGGGAGATCGGGTGGTCTTTCGCTTTGCGGACATTGACTCGGATAATCGACTTTTTAAACTCAAGACATCACAGTCCTCATCTCAGCGCACAAAATACTCTCCTGAATCCTTTGCGGGAACTGAGAGTCTGAGAGCGATGAACAAATCTTCACTCCGTGGTAAATCACGACCTACGAAAAGCGAAGTGAACGACCCTCTTCAATCCATCCCTCTCTATTGGATCATTTCCGAAGCTCTGGAAGCACGCCTTCAAGTTTCCGGTTCACAAGAAAGGTGATAAACGGAACGTGAACAACTATCGTGGGATATCAGCATTGTTTTCTTCTGCAAAAACCTGATCATCGAGGACCAGCACGGGTTCATGCCATCGCGGTCAACAACGACGAATCTACTCACGTTCACGACGTTCGTGACCGACAGCTTCACCGCCAGATCGCAAACTGACGCGGTGTACACCGGCCTGTCGGCAACGTGCCATTGCGATCGCAAAACTGGAAAGGATGGGAATCTGCGGGACTCTTCTTAGTTGGTTCCAGTCCTATCTGGCCGGCCGGAAAATCAACGTCAAGATTGGAGCGTCTGTCCTACGCAGACGACCTAAAACTCTACTTTCAAGTGAATAATACAGCCGACGTTCAAGCCCTCCAACAGGAACTGAATATCTTCGCGGACTGGTGTGAAACAAACCGCGTCAAACCCACCAAGTGCTCTGTCATTGCCATCTCCAAGAAACGCAACTCAATCAAGTTTGACTACCAGATCTGCGGCACATTAATCCCCCGAGAGAACCTCGGCGTGCTTCTTGACACGGAACTCACATACAAGCAGCACATTGCATTCATGATTTCCGGCTTCGCGAAAGCTCGGCTTCATCTTCCGTACAGAAAAATGTTTTACAGATGTCTACTGTTTGAAGGCTCTCTACTGCGCTATGGTCCGTTCAACGCTGGAGAGTACTGTTCTGCCGTACGGAGTCCCTACTACGAGAACAGTGCGGTGCGGATTGAGAGTGTGCAGCGAAGATTCGCGCTTCGTCAACTCCCCTGGCGAAATCCATTTCATCTGCCTAGTTACGAAAGCCGCTGTAAACCTGATCAACCTTGACACCTTAGCAGCGCGTAGAAATGCCAGCCGTGCACTCGTGATCTCCGACGCTTTGACTTCTAGATTGCAGTGCCCAGCCATTCTTCGAAGACTAGACATTATGGGCCCGTTCATGTTGGCCGAACGAACTATGCCATGCATAACGCTTTAACTGAACTTCGCAGATCATTCCATTGTGTAGCTTCTTTGTTTGATTTTAATCTGTCCCGTGACTCTAGAAATAAACGATACGCACAATGGGCGTTCGAAACGGAAATGCTGCTGTTACTCAAAATGATGAGTGGACGAATGGAGTCCAGAGAATACAAGCATCCTCTAATCCATTAGCTCAAGGCGAAAGAGGTATGACGCAAGCTGAAAAACGAGCACCAGATAACGTCGGTGTGCTCCCGTGTGTGCTTGGTCTGCGACCGGAAGCTGCCGGAAAGAGGAGACGTTGCAACACACCTTTACGAACTTGAGGAGCTTTTTGCGAAGCAACAGGTGGCTGGAAAGGGCCTCGGGACTGCGTTGCTGATTATGAAAGACGGGGATCTTAAGCTGGATTACGTGAAAGGGAATATTCTGGACCACGAGCGCAGGACAAACGTAGGTGAAACTTCATACACGACAGTTGCGCACAATCTGGCATTCAAGAGGAAGCTGTTACTGGTACGGTAAGGAAGACCATAGAAAAGAGGATTGCCCACCCAACAAGAGTGATGACGACATGGAGGTCATCGCTAACGCCACTGTGAAAGTCAAGAATTCTGGTATTCGGAAGTAGATGAATCAACTGAAGCTGAAGAAGATCTTGTCCGGCAGTTGAAAACTGCTAGAAAGAAGCTCGAAGAAACAGATCTCGTTACTATCCTGTTCCAGTCTTTGCCAAATTCATACGATCCCTTGGCGTTGGAAAATGTTCCAGAAAAAGAACTAACGCTGGAAGTTGCCACGCAACGTCTTCTGGCTAAAGAGCAGAAGCAAACCGAAAGGCACGAGCAGAGCGTAGATATCCAAGGCGTGGCGCAGTCGTGCGAAAACGGCAGTGGACATCTGAAGAAGGACTGTCGTGCGGATCTTCCGGATGTCAGTGACAGCGCTGCCGAGGACCAGAAGAAATGTGTGAGCTTCATGGCAAGTCGAGATAAGAGAACCGCGAAACTGGTGTTCAAGTTGATTGGTTCCGAGGTGACAGACGGACCAGATTTCAAATGAAAGATGTTTTGTATGTTTCTCCAGATCAGTGGTAATTTTGATGCTTTGTGGAGAAACGATTGAGAGGCGGCTTTTACGAGATAACGGTTGATGAGGATTACGGCAACTGCCGTGGCCAGTCGGATGTGATCAACACAAGGTCAACGAATGATGTAATCACGGCTTGTGGAGCAAAACAAAATGTGAAGTGCTGGAGGAATTCTGCGACACGAATAGTGTCGTGGCCACACGTGCCCACACATCACATTTTCATTCCGAAACTGTAAATATGTACAATCAATCAACCAGAACAAATTTTTATTTTTATCGTGCTTCTTGATTACGTCACAAGCCATGACGTCATGAAAACAGCCGGTTCGAACTCAGCTAACCTCACTTTCACACAGTCTATAAAGCATACAAGAGTGAAAACAAAGTGAGCAAAATGTTGTCCAGATTCAAACAGCTGTTCAGCCAAAAGTTTCCAATAATTGGAATGATCCACGTCGGTGCCTTGCCTGGTAAATGTTCGCCGAATCTGCAATCAACGCGATTTCGTGTAATGTAAACAACAATTTCAATCTACCAAGGAACTCCACTGTACTCCGGGGACTTCGAAGAAACGGTCAAAAAGGCGGTCCGCGAAGCGGAGATCTACGCTGAAAATGGAATTGTAACATCAAGCTTCAAACGTTCATCAATATTTAGAAAAAAAACATGAATTTCAACCACCTTCCAGGACGGTCTCATGATCGAAAACATGCACGACGTCCCGTACGTCCAGTCCCGCCACCTGGGTCCGGAAACGGTGGCCTGCATGACACGGCTGGCAACCACAGTGAGGGAAGCCACTCGACGAGCTGCCATTCCCTGCGGGGTTCAAATACTGGCCTGCGGAAACCGGGAGGCACTGGCCGTGGCAAAGGCCTCCGGGTTGGATTTTATTCGCGCCGAGGGCTACGTGTTTGGTCACGTCGCGGATGAAGGCTACACGGACGCGAACGCTGGGCTGGTACTGCGCTACCGGAAGGCGATTGACGCCGAGCGGGTTCTGGTGCTGACCGATATCAAGAAGAAGCACAGCTCACACGCGATAACGGAGGACGTTTCGCTGGTGGAGACGGCGAAGGCCGCGGAGTTCTTCATCTCGGATGGGCTCATTCTGACGGGGAGCTCAACCGGAAGTGAAACGAGCGTGGAGGAAGTTCAAAGTTTGAGGAATAAGACGGGACTGCCGCTCATCATTGGTTCCGGCGTGACTTTCGAGAATATTGATAAATACTGGGACGCGGCGGACGCTGCCATCGTGGGGTCACATTTCAAGGACGGTGGAAGTTGGCAAAACGAGCTCAGTGGGTCTCGGGTGAACGCTTTGATGAAGAAGTTGGCCGAAATTCGAAACTAGATGTAATTTGCTCAAATCGCATTTATTAACTACACAATAAAGAGAAGATTATTTACAAACAACCCTTGTCCTACTTGGCCAACAGCCGGTGTCCCTTGGGCTTGAGTTTGCTATCGATAAGTGCTTGCCGTTGGCGCGCCTCTTCGTCCTGAATCCGATTGTACCGGTCCAGCGCAAAGTCCATCTCGCTGGACATGGTGACGATTTTGGCAGCCAGGTCACGCTGCTGGAGGAGGCGCTTCTTCTGGTTGGAACCCAGCGGCGTGACGGATCCGTCCATGAAGGTGTAGTCCGGCAGGTCGGTCAGCGGGCCCGATTTGTTGGGGTTCCGCGGCAGCGAGCCCTCGCGGCGCCACTTGTGGTCCAGACAGACGGAGGAAACGCTCACGTTGCGCCGGGTGATGTAACGGGCTGTGGGGGAGAGTTGAGGAGCTGTAGGTTTGTTCTAGCTATACGAAAGGTTTTTAACTTGCCTGAGAGGTTGCAGAGTATCCTTAAATTAGGAGTCATAATGTTTTGTGCAATCATTTCTGTGATTTTTTGGTTTCGATTTCCAAAAATTGAGTTGGTTGCTTCTGTCAAATATTTTTTATGTTTACTTCGTACACGCTTATTGCATTTACTTGACTTTAGCTTTGTTCAGTTAATTCAGTCTGTCAATTCTGTAACTCTTACAGACATTTTCGAATGTTTGTGAGCGGATTTTGTACAGCAATCTCCCAACCTGTGTGGTGCGAGCTCTGTCGCCGTTTTCACACCAGATCAAACTGTCAGAATTGCACCAGCGTTTCAAGGCTTTCAACGCTCATGGTATGGCAGATTTTCAAATCAAAATATATTTTTTCAAAGTTTTTTTTAAATTTTATTAGGCTTTTAATGAATTTGTATACTTATAAATTGGTTTATGTCAAGCTTCGTGTGTGTACCGGGTTCGAGTTAGCTTTGAGCTATTCAGTTTGACAATTCTAAACCGACCAAAGAGATGGTTTAAAAAATCGTTGTTTTGTGAGTTATTTCAATTTTGTTTAGTCTTTTGTAATTTGTGAATCAAATCTGGATTCGTTTCAGATTATTGATGGCCGTGATCTGCGTTAAATGTGGTTTCAATTTTGCGAAATTCAATCAGTTGGAAATGGTGGAGAAAAACAACAACTTTTTAAAAAAACATAAAAAAGTATGATAAAATTTACATGATATCACTTCAATATCTGGCATACCATAATTTTGTATGTACCTTGACCATAACTGACAGCTCGCACGACCTAGCTCCCAACCAGCTTCTAAAGTTATGAACACTTAAGTCTGAGATTTCTGAGACATGAATGGCCTCAATCACCTTCACGTTTAAGAAACACCACGTTTGTAGAATAAGTAACTCCGAATGTTATGTAATATTTTTTTTAATCTAACTCAGGCCTGCCCAACGTCCGGCCAGCAGGCCGGATCCGGCCCGTGAAGCCATTTCATCCGGCCCGCGACGGCTTTTTAAAATATTTCTATGACCGGCCCTTAAGGCTGTTCATGAAGCATTAAATAAATAAAATTATTGTCTGAATTAAAAAAATAAGCTTGTGATCAAATTTTAACATATTATAAGAACATTCTTCATGTTTGAATTTAATTCTTATAATTGTTATATTGATATTTTTTAACTAAAAAAAAATGGGCAGGAAAACAAAATTATCCATTTCGTAAAATTGGAAAATTTATGAAAAAACTTGGATTGTTGGCTTAAAATTTACAAAAAGAGACTAAATGTTATTTCTTTCAGTTTTGACTGTGTTAACTTCAATTTGAAGTTTTTTTTCTATTTTCTTTTTTTAATAAAAAAGTAAGCAAAACTAATGTATTTTTCCAGAACAACTTTTAGCGACAAAGTTTTTTTTTTTAAAAAAAAGCTTGGTAATCAAATTATTCATACTGAAAATAGATCGCCGGAAATATTTTTAAAATATTGAAAAATTCGCAATTCGCAATTTTCAGTGTAAGAACGGGCCTTGACCGATCTTATGCACCAGGTTCCCGACGAACACGCACTGCCCTTACACCTACATCTCACCCTTGCTCTGAGTCAGTACGAGCAGCACGCTAGAACACGCTTTGAGTGTTCGTGCCAGGCATGCACACCTTCTTTTCCGGTTACGCATTTTAACTCGGCCGGGGGTGGTACATTACGTAGGTTTGATGTAAGTATAAGCGCCTAACCATTTATAGTGTGCCTATCAATTTTCATTAAAGCAAAATCTGTTTTATTTTTAGTTTGAATTCAAAAACTAATTGTTATTTACTGTGTATTGTTTTCTCCTGAAATCTTCCCTATTGTTGAGTCGTGTTTATATGTAGCTATTTCTTTTGTCGCGGTGTTTTGTTACAATTTTTGGTCCTAAGCATGTTATAAAAGTTTTTCAAAAGTACAATAGTAATATTTGTTTTAATCCTTTAACCATTCCATAAATTAAGTAAGGGCTCAAACCTCACTTGTTTGAAAAAGGGTGAAGATTGAAAACAATAGAAAACAATAGAAAACAAAGAATCAATAATAAGAGAATGATGAGCGTATTTTAAAGAATAAAAACGAGAAGCTAGATGTATTAGATGTAAAATTAGACAATAGTTAATAAATAGAGATACAAAACAAGCTTAGATAATAGTAATGATAATTTATAGGACAGATAAAGAATTAATCAAATATATAAATTCGCAATAAAATCAAAAAACATTAGGCAAATGATAAATAGACTTGATATTACTAGTACATTAAGGAAACGTATATTTTTAAGGAAAAAATCAAAGTTTGTTACAGCAGTATCAATTGGTAAAAAAGAGTGGAAAAGCTTTGAGAGATAAGAGAATCAAAAGTTAGTAAAATCAAAATCAAATGATGGATATTAAAGAGAAGATTCAGTGAAGAAGTAAGAATCAGTAGAGCAAAATAATGGTAGCTGAGAATGAAGAGAAGAGAAACCCCGTTGTGCGATGTTTCAGGTACATCCACAGCAGTTGACTCAACATACTGCGAATCGAAACAATACCGTCTACAATCACAAATTACTTCCCATTCCCACATTGTCGCGCCCCTTTCTTTTAGCCGTCTCGACTCTGACCCGCGGTGGTCAAAGGTTTACGATCCGTTTCCACAGGCCACCAGCTAGGTCATCATGAAAACCAAGCCAACGTGGAGGTAAGAAAATAGGACACTCGCAAGGAACCAGAGCTATACTGTTCTGATCAAGATAATTCGGATGATCTAACAGAACTACGGATGTAGTTAGTTACGCTCCTTCCAGGATGTTCCTTACGTGGACGTCAACCGAAGAGCACGCAACAAGGTCAGTGCCATTGCATGCTCTTAGGTATCAATCCTTGGCCTGCATTTTTAAAAAAAAAATATTGAAAAATGTAACAAAAACTTCAAAAAATTGCAACGATCATTGCAATTTGAATGTTTTTTTTATAAAAAAAAAAATATATCGAGGTATTTAATTGCAATCGTCAAAAACAATATCTATACAATTTTAAACAAGCAAAAATTAAAATAAGTCAATTAAACACATTTTTGAATGTTATCTTTGTTTTCATTTTTAAAATCAAGGTATATGAATCATATTTGCAACACTAGTTCTTTTATGTATTTGCTTTAAAAGAACCCAATCATAAGAAAATTGAAAAAATGTGTTTACTTTTTCAACTTTTATCAAATGTTAATTTCGGCCCGCCACTGCTTCAGAAAAATCAGATCTGGCCCGTAGGGCCAAAAGGTTGGGCACCCCTGATAGACAATTTAATAAACATTGGGTTCTGTTATAGAGTCATACTTTATTTTAAATCAAAGGTACAAGAGGAATGAAAAAAGTCAAAAAAATCTGATCGCTCACTAGTCTTTAAGCTTATCTCGTTCACATTTGTAGCAACCATAACTACAAATGGCTCATAGAGTTCTCCATATCACTTCGAATTCGAACTTCTCCTTCGTCGAAAACTTCCAGTTCGAGACCGTCTACGGCAACTCGAACGTCTTTTTACTGTTCCGCTTGATCTACCCCCTCTCCAACATCCACGAATTCGATCGGAGCGATTCTCCTCTTTTGCTTATTCGGCGGTCCTGCCGCCTTCTTCCGCCTCCTTAACTTAACCTTCTTCGGACGTCCCCGCGTCTCGGGGGCCCGCTCGACGCCCAGCAACTCCCAGTGCTTCCTCCGTTCGTGGTTGCGCAGTGCCTTCACGTTGATGTACTTCATCGGACAGTGCTGGCACTGCTTGTTCTTGCGATCTTCGTCGTCGCCTTCTTGCGCTGGTTCCGGTTCCGGTTCGGGATCGACAGTGACGAAAGCTTCCACCAGGTGGTCCAACCCAATGAAGACATCGTTTTTACTTCTGCGCTGCCGTACTTTTCGCTGTCCGTCCGGTTCGGATTTACCGCTTCCGCCGCGTTCGTGACTCGCCACGTGCTTCTTCAGCCACCGTTCCGTTTCAAATCCTTGGCCGCATGTCTCGCAGTGATGACCACGGTTCGCGTGGGACTGCTGCTGCTTCTTCTGCTTCGAGCATTTAGTTTCGTGATGCCGAAGGTCCTTGAGCCAGGCAAACGACTTGCCGCACAACGCGCAAACGTGTCTTCCGGCACCGTGCGTGGCCATGTGCAGCTTGAGGTGAAAGCGTCGCGCAAAGACCATTGGACACTCCCGGCACCGGAAGGTCGGCCCATCGGCGCCGTGGCTTATCGTCATGTGGATCTTGCGTCCCTCGATGCTGCGGAAAACTTTTCCACAGTCCGGACATGGAAGTTGGGTGGGCTCGACTTGGGAGTGTTTGTTGAGGTGGTATTTGAGACCAGCGGGGGTTTTGTATGAGGCCGGGCAGAATTCGCACCGAAAGGTGGGCCGATTCCGAGGGTCCAGGTGAATGTCCTTGTGGCGGCTGAGCTCGACGTTGCCACGGAAGACTTTCGAGCAGATGTCGCACTGGAAGCGGTTCTTTGGCCGTTTCTTTTCTGGAGGCTTGCTGTCGTTGTCGTCGTTGTTCATCGTGGCAGTGAACTAGAGTGGATTTTATATAATTAAAAAAAATCTGGAAAATGGATTCCAGTTCTACAAACCACGTAGATTGGTGTTATCGGATGAATTGTGGACAATCGCTAGGAATTTCTCTCCCTTAAGTGTCCAAGTGGTTTATGTATGAACCCTAATGTAATAGAATCATTACGAAAATCTTTAGCAACACGAGAAAAGGGCACATACCTATCTAGACTTTTTTTTTATTAGGTCCTAAAAACACAATAGCTTATAGGACCTTGATATGCATTATTACAGTTTGAATTATTCTCAAGTCAAGGTAACATTTTTACTAAATTCGAAGTGTTGAACAATAACTGGCTTCCCCAACTACCTTTCAACACTGCAAGTTGGGTAAAATTGAGTAAAACAGTTATCCATTGTCTCGGAATTTGCAAAATAGTTCCAGCTGTCAAAATGCTTATGCGCCCTTTTTAAATGTTGCTCGAGAAATTATCCTATCCTTATCCACTTCGTGATAGCGAATGGTCTTTCAAGAATTTCTCAAGAACTGTTGGGATTTGGGACGTTTTGCGTATGCACACTAGCGCACCATTTGATTTTGCTGGCCGAACAAAATTTAACCTCACTTTTTTCGTGTACGTACACGCAATACATGCGCACGTAAGTAACTCTATTATGATAAGCATTAAATTAATCCTACTATTGCATTTATGTTACTACCAAGCCTTACCCTTAGCAATGTCAACAACAACAAACAAAACTATCAACAAAACAGCTGATACAACGAAAAATCTGCACACACATTTTAAAAATGTCTGTCGCACTTGCTTACGCTGGCGTGGACGTCGATATTTTTGACAGTTCCGTTTTGCCCGTTGCATTCGTAACAAAAATCATCCAAAGAGTTTCATCAGCGGATTTTACGCGCATCGAACGTTCCGCGAATTTGATTCATTTAGTTGATTGCCTTGTTTAAATTGGTTTTATCAGTACGATTAGTTTGCTGTATCGCTTTGATAAGCGACATTGTGTAATGCATCGTGTAGCAAATCACACAATGCTTTGTAGCTTCTAGAACTTTGGTCCTTTTTCGCGTGCAGTTTTATTTTAAGCTCGTAGCAATTAATTTGTCATCCTAGTCCAAAGGTCAGTATGCTTTCTAAGCGCATAGTCGTAAGATGATTCAGCTTAAGTTTAGATTAGTAAATGCGTTTGAGTTAAATTTTGTTAACTAACTTCTGAACGGTTCATGTCTCTGCAATGTTAATTCGTCCAGATGGTTCGTGTCTTTGCTAGTGATCTTGTCACACAATGCACCTTTTTGCATACTGTTAACAACTTAAAGAACACGAAACTAAGGCTAAACCACTCGAAAACCATTACATTTCCAGAGCGCAACACGTCTTAAAAAATGCCGATCAACACACGCGAACTCATGGACGCCGTAGCGACCTTAACCGATAAGGAGAACATGCGTGTAACTATGAAGGGTAGCGCCAAGGGAGCGGCCATCTGCGGGGCGGCCTGCTTTGCCGGTGGACTTGTGGCCGGTCCGGTGGGTCTGGCGGTGGGCGGTACCATCGGGGCGATCAGCGCCGGCTACATGAGCCGCGGAAAGTTCCGCGCGGTGGGCGAAATCATCCGGCACGACATGACGGAACGGGAGCGGGAAAAGCTCAAGGACCACCTCGTGGCTGCCCTGTCCGAGTTCCACCCGACCGATATGGCCGTTCTGTTGCCGCTGTTGATGGGCAGTGCGGCGGCGCAACGGGCCGTGCTCAGTACCGTGGTGTCCTTCGTGACGAACGAGATGCGCTTGCAGATCATTGACTGATGAAGGAATGTCGATGTACGTTTAGACTATGTTGTGAGGTGCAGGTTCGCTATGACAAATGTGGTACTTTTGTGTTTAGATCAGGTGCTCGTGTAGTTAACTCAATAAGTGCCTCAAATACATCCGATGTAGCATGGCATGAGATCCTTTAATTGGCCTATTAAGAAACTAAACGGTAAACATGATAATTGAAGAATTGGGATCAAGACAACCAAAATTTTATATTGAAATAGGTTTTTTTATGAAAATATATAAATAAGATTAATTAATTAACTGTTTCTATTTCATCCACCAATTCCTATAATCCCTTAGTGCCATATTTGACTGTAATCGAAATACATCAAGTCCAGAGTTTCTGACAGCCCATGTTAAAGCATGAACATAGTTGACTGCCAAATGAGTTGCTACTCCGTTATTGAGAGATCAGCTGAAGTTAAACAATGAATCAATAATGATCATTGAGAGCCGACCATCCGTTCACTGTTAAACCCCTGAAGACCCCTATTTTATTAGTCAATACCGGCGCCCTCCCAAGAAGCCTGCAGTTCAACAAGGGTAGGAATGTTAGTCCAATGATTGAATTTGCAGACTCTTCAGACATGGAGTTTGTAGCTCCGTTCCTGACGACATGCCCGCATGAGACCGTTGTATCCATCAACCCAAAAATTGCATGCAATATGTGGGTGTAGCGAACATCACTAATTCTCCATACACAGTTTGGAGAAAAACCATTCGGCTGATTTGGAGTGATTTTGGAGACTCCAAACTTCATAGGGGGATGGCGTCGCTATTTTTAGACCA
Source organism: Culex pipiens pallens (assembly GCF_016801865.2). Taxonomy (NCBI): domain Eukaryota; kingdom Metazoa; phylum Arthropoda; class Insecta; order Diptera; family Culicidae; genus Culex; species Culex pipiens. The sequence continues at coordinate 41,828,384 of NC_068937.1, read as the reverse complement.
CATTTTCCACTTTTTCTCATCGAAACCGACTACTTTATCGACTTCATTTTGCTGGGCGAGATAGGGCGCCGTCTATTTTTAGACGATGACATAGCACTTTTACACCCTTGCGCTTAAAAAACCAGGTGGCAGCACGATGTAACGCCACGTCCCTATGCTTCCCCTCGAGTTGAGCCAGCGCACAAATTTTGTTGGACGGTGTAATATAAACCCGTCGGCGACCCTTCCGAGCTACTGAGCTATGGGAAGGTCTTTTCAACAAAATAAGACTCGCGCATTTTGATGTCTTATAAAAATAATTTGCACCACAATGAAATCGACGGCCAAAACGTTAGCGTGCCTTTCGATCAACGACGATATAGAAAAGACATGTTATATTGCAGAAGGTTCAATCGCTATGAACATTTCTAAAGTTTTTTTGAATAGGTCCTATAAACATATGAATGCCAATTGCTTATAGGACCTTTTCAAAAAAAAAAAAAAAAAACTCTAGATTTTACGTCTTAGTTCCACGACGCCGTGCCTTCCGGTCAACGATGGTATAGATAGGACTTCTAAAAATCCTGCAAAAATCACAGGATATTTTTTTTACAAACACGTGCTGCCATTGCTGATAAGGCACTCAAAGTAAAGTAAATCTTTCCCTGTTCCTGAGGGGAACACCCGTGAAGAGTACCGGGGTCGGCATTTACAAAGCGGATTCAGTGACAATTTATTAATCAACTTAAGGTAGGTATATTAACATTCCAAAGATTGTCTTCCTAAGGTGTCTTGATAAGGTCCAGTTTGTGACAATACACTACCTTCCCTCTACTAAGCAATCGAATCCAGAAGGGGAAAAGATCACCAGTTGTGTTACAGCCGAGGTTACAGCCTTTTTTTCAAATAAATTTAAAATATCTGGGCTAAAAAATGTTTTCACCAAGTTCCCATTTTAATTTTGTAAATTTTGATAATTAATTTTTTGAATCAATGTTGATTTATCGAGTTGTCAGTACTTACATGTTTTAATTCTTTTTATTGAAAAAAAAAACTAGTTTGATAACCCTCCATGTTTTAACACAAATTTTATACGTATTGTTTGGAGAGACAAATCCTTTAAACATATTTACAATGACTTAAACCAAAATTTATAGAATTAAATTCATTTTTTTCATTTTTTCATTCAAAACGAATTATTCTATTTAAGTTTTCAGATAACTGAAAACCTCAAACGCCAAACCCTCAAAAAATTTGGAAAATATTTGAAATCAATTAATGAACTAGATAAAACATTTAAAAATATTTTTCTTAAAAAAAAACTATTGTCAAACTCAAGATGGAATCGTTTTTCAAATATTCAAGCAATGTGACAAGATGAAATAGAATTTAAATTTTACGCTGGCAATAATCGTTACATTTAAACTCTATTTACATATTGATTTTGCATTAGCCTTGTTGTTTCAATTTAGATGTTACCTTTTGGTTGATAAACTTATTCAAAATTAAATAAAAATCTTTTGATTCATAAAAAATAAAATGAAAATCTGTGTCAAATGCATGCCATGCATGCAAGATTATGATATCATAAAATATTTATATAATTTATTTTCGTGCTCAAATCGGTTAAAATAGTGAAAGGAACCTGTAGTTTAAAGTCAGTTGCTAAACACGAATTGAGTTATTGATTTAAAAACAAGTTTGCTTGGGATTCCCGTTTTTTCCGGTTTTTGACAAAAAATCACAAATTCCCGACTTTTTCCCGATTTTTCGCGGTTTTTGCGAATTCCCGACTTTCCCGTTTTCCCGACTTGATTGGCCACTTGCTTAAAGAAACTGCAAAGAAATTTAAGCTATTTTATGTGGAGTGTGAGAGAGCCGGGACCCTCGGTGTAGGGGCAAGCGTGGTTGCCTCTCACCCAGTCGGCCTGGGATCGATCCCAGAAGGTCCCGGTAAAAATTTTTTGAGACGAGATTTGTCTGATCACGCCTTCCGTCGGACGGGGAAGTAAATTTGGCCCAGGTCTATTTTGACGAAAATACCTAAATATTTCTGTATAAGCCCGAGAAACTAAAACATTTTTTGTCCCTATTTTGGGGATATTGCTTCTAGCATACGACCTTCTTTGTGCATATTTTCGGCCTACTTTCTGATTGGTTGAAATCTCAAAGCACGTGGCGAACTTTTTTGACGTACGGTTCAGCCCCAGCTCGTACAGTACAGCCGCACAAATTCAGTCGACAAACATGCTAAATCATTGTGATGTTTTAAGCCACAAATCAACATTAGAATGATTGATTTCACTTGCTTTACGTGCATAATTAGCTTGATTTATATCATTCATTTACGAGTTTTAAACATAATTACACATTTTTTGCGTAGCCAAACAACAAGCCCTTAATATGTAAGAAAGACCTCGAGAAAGACTGTAACTTGTGAAAACCGCACACACACTGTCACAATTTGTAAAAGTGTTAAATGGACTGAATATAGAACCATTCTCTCCGAGATGGACGAAGTAATTTTAATCAGTTATTTTATTGATTTGGTGGCAGTTTAGTGATTGTTTTTGCAATGGGATTGTGCAACCCATCAATAAAAACATATTGCCGGTGGTTGGAGATTCGAGAGATGGCTCTCATTCTTGTGCTGAGCGATGAACGCCGTGACGCTGAGTGCCAAGAAGCGGTAAGCGAAGGGGGTGAAAATTTTGGACCAAATGGGTAAGTTGCAATTTGCTGATAAAAAGTGAAGAGTGATATATTTATTGCTTCATTTCAAATTTTAGAGGACAAAGTGAATTATTCTTGCCCACCAAAATGGAGCTAATGACAGCACGAATCATTCTCAAGTGGCAGATTCCTACCAGATTTGGTGTAGAAATGTTCTATTTCGTTGAATTAAGTTTGGTAGGCCCAAAATAGGTACTAGGCCTAAAATAGGGACAAATACCCTAATAAACTTTGCATATTCGAGTTTGGACTGTATTTGCTTCATCATAGATTTCTAGTATTTTCAGTGTGATTTGGAGTCAATGAACGGACTGTTTGTCCTTGGCGCGTTTTTTGGAGGTAAGCACTTTTTCTCAAACAGAGTGAATTTTAACGGCACAGGAAGGGATACGCTACATTTGTTTGGAGCGTGTGAAATACATTTATGATAGAACCATAGATTTGAAATTAAAAGATGAAAAACTTTTCTATTAAATGAATTGAAATAAAAAAAAATTGTTGCCCCCTTCAAGTGTACCATCTTTCCCGCTACAGCGTTACTTCGCGTGCCACCGGTGTTTGGCTGGCTTTCCGACCTTGCCATATAAAACACAAATCAAACAGTCATAATCGAATTGATGGCGGGTGGGACTTACACCGTATCGTTTATGTTTATGTATAGGTCGTACCTGCTGCACCCCCTTCGTGGGAGGTGGCCAAATTTGAGGAATTCAATTGACGGTACCCGTATTGTACGGTGAACTTTCACGCGATAAGCATCACGGATTTTTTTAGTTGGGAAGTTTTTTCCTCACACAAACCTCAACGCTGAAGCCGGAATGGAACCAGCTGGTGGAAATAATGAGTCGCTTCCAGTACTTTGACCACTGGACGGACGAACAGAGACAGGACTGCCAAACGCGTGCCAAAGTGAGGGAGTTTGATCCTGGCCAGACCGTCTTTGTCGAGGGACGGTCCCCGGTGAACTATGCCCACTTCGTGCTCAGCGGACGCTGTATGGTGGTGCAGTGCTTGAAGATGATTAAGGTGAGATTTTTTGTGTAGGGGAAGCCTCGTGTAGTTTCAGCGCTTTTGAATCGAGTACGCAGCCAACTTGCCCGCAAGTTTGAAAGAGTGAAACCTTTTTGTGATTAAATTGAACATTCCTGGCTAGGTTTTGGACAAATTTGGTAAGGAGGGCTATCGTCTGGCCGATGCCCAACCGATCGAGGATGAAATCACACAGTTCCATCGCCGTAGAAGTTCACGAATGATCGAGCTTGGACAGTCCCCTTTTATGGTTGAAGGGTAATTCCAGCTAAGTGAGTTTATCTTTCCTGTAAGTTCTTTAGATCTCCCTGATTTCAGTCAAAACTTTAAACTGTCCTCGTCTACCCTTACTGCCGCAAACTGCTTACCCGTAGAAGAACTAAAACGGCTCCAGAGCCTTCGACCCATTGAGTACGAGTACCGCTTCCTGGACGTAGCCACCTTTGGCTGCGGTTCGGTCTTTGGCGTTGGTGAACACATGGACGATCGGACCGTGGTAGCGCGGGCTCGTGTCCAGTGTTTGCTCATCCCGCGCTACTGGCTGCTCCAAAAGCCGCAGAACCAGAACAACGTTTGGAACCGGGTGCGGGTGTTTATCGAGCAGCGGCAACCGTCGCGTGATAAACTCTTCGAGTGGTTCCTCAGCGATGGCCGGTGGCAACGGATGCGAACGCAGCTCAGGGAGGACTTTGCCGCGGCTCATCCCAAGACGCATCCGACGGCACTCGGAGACGTTCCGACACTGTGTCGGATCGATCAGAGTGACGTATTTGCTTGATTTTGTGGTTTTTTGGAAATTTAGTAGAATAAAATGTTTCGAAAATACGAGCACTGACGAACTGACGTGCCACCCCATACATATTTTTGAGAAAATTCTGACCGCAAATTCTCCAGCGAACACCAACTCCATCTACCTTCAGGTTCGCTGAACTAATTCTCTCTTTCACACGTGTTTTCGATATTGCGACTATGCTTGAAATTGTAATCTGCGTCGTTTCAATAAAATCTGCGCTCAGAACTTTTTTGGAGTGCGCTATTCAATTCGCTGAAAGCGCGTGCAAGTTTAAGCTGACTTCAACAATACATTGCATGTAAACATTGGCGCGGAGCGAGAGGGAAGAGAGAAAAATCGGTTGACAGATTGTTCGCTAGAAGAAAAAACGCCAAACAAGAAGAAGACAACTGCGGTCAAAAGTGGTTTGCTCGTGGCACGTCAGTTCGTCAGTGATACGAGTTTGATCTGTTTTTGGATGCCACGCTAACAATCAGTTATGGCTGCGTCTTTAAAAAAAAGGGTTGCGATGGTTTCGTAAATGAAGGTTTGAGTGGTTTGACAGCTATTTTGACATTAATTTTGGCTGCGTACCTGTGGATGTTTATTGGCTTATGTACGAAGTGATTTGTTTACCTTTTTCGGTACCCTCCGCAAACGTCAAACGTCGTCGGTTAAACCATAGAGCTATCTACGTGCGCATGTATTGCGTGTAAGTACACGATGGATTTTTAGGTTAAAATTTGTGGTCGCCAGCAAAAACAAATGGTAAGCTAGTGTGCGTGAGATTGGGCTTAGATAACTCTATACAAAATTGCTGCCGGATCTTTTGCGAGAGAGATCGTCAATGTATTGATTTGACGTTTGCTTTGGGTGTCAAAAAGTTTGGTTATGTTCTGCTTGCAAAAGACAGTGAGGGCATTTCGGATATCAGATTCAAACTACAATTTATTAAAAATTAAATTTATTCTCGATAAATCAGTACATTTACACGTACTAACACGTCCGCGTTTATGCGCTCTGTTCGAATCTTATCGTACTAAACGTAAGTTTTTTGTTTTGTTAGCGGGTTGGACCAAATGTTTGCTCTCCTTTCCCGTAATCGGAAATCAAACTGACCGTAACGTTAAACCTACATATGCTCAAGAAAATAATTTACTGGTATCTCGCTTACAAAATATTACACGTAAAACAAGCAGATTGCTCCGTTCGTTGGTTGCAAAGACATGAAAATGAAAGAAAAATATTTTGTTTAAAGTTGTTTGTGTGTGTACTCTCGCTTTCTCTCTCTCTCTCGGTTGTGTGGGTTGGTGGGTGTCGGCAGTCGCGCTCCTCACTTGCACACACACACGCAATAAATATGGCAGACTAGCGTCACTGGCGGACACTCATTCATCATCGGAACTCACGCACGCAGCCACTCGCACTCATACGCGCATTCTCTTTCAGTACGCAACCGTATTTGTTTCAGGAGGGGAAGAGGAAGGGGGTAGAATACTGTTGTGGGCGCGATCACTTCTTCCGGAACAGCAGCTGCTGCTCGGGACTAAGCTTGGCGAACATTTGCTGCGAGGAGGACTGCGGGATGCCGTGGTTCAGGGCTAGGACCTTGGTGATGATGTTGAAATCTTCCGCCGAGCGGGAGGTGATGCCGGATTGAACGAGCAGGTTCTGCAGCTGGTTGTCGTTGCGCAGCGGCGTGAAGCCGTTGTTCTGCTGGAAGAGTGGAATCGGTTGCGAGGGCCGGAAGGGAGCGTTGGACTGTTGGTGGGGAAGGGCTTGGCTGAAACCGAAGTTACCGGTTCCGGTTTCGTGGCGGAAGACGCGGGTGCGCTGCAGTCCGGGCAGCTGTTGATCGATGGGAAGTGGAGCTTGCAGGGGCAGAGGAGCTGGAGCGGGGTTCACGTTGAACGGTTGGAAGGGCTTCAGAGGAAGCAGCTGCTGCTTGGACAGCTGGGGAGGGGACGGCGGGATGATTGGGAACTGTTGGGCGGGAGGGCTGATCGATTTGACCTGCTCGACAACGGTGTTGGGCTTGGCCTGGTTGTTTGGCTGGAAGTTTACAGGTTCCTTGAATGGAAGCTGTTGTTCCACCGAAATCGGGATCGCTTTGCCGGGCAGGGAAACGCTTGGGATGAACTGGACGGCGGGGGAGTTGCGGGGAAGCTCAAGGTTGAACTGTGGCTGCGGTGGAGGTGGAATCTGCTGCTGCTGGAATTGTTGGTGTTGTTGCAGGTGGGGAAGCTGCTGATGCTGGAAGGGCTGTTGCGGATTCTGCTGCTGAGGGAATTGTAGTTGTTGACTTTGCTGCTGAGTGAACTGTTGTTGTTGTTGACTTTGCTGCTGAGCAAACTGTTGCTGTTGCTGATTTTGTTGCTGTGTGAACTGTTGTTGTTGCTGATTCTGTTGCTGAGCGAACTGTTGTTGCTGCTGTTGTTGATTCTGTTGCTGAGTGAACTGTTGTTGTTGATTCTGCTGCTGGGGGAACGATTGCTGTGGGTTTTGCTGAGCTGGGAATTGCTTGAAGGACTGCTGTTGCTGGATCTTAAACTGTTGCTGCTGGAATTGAATCTGTTTTTGGCGGAACAAGTTTTGCTCTTCTTCGAACCTCTGCAGACGGCGACGTGTTTCCTCTTCGAGGCGGGCTCTCTCCTGTTGCAGTTGCTGTTGTTGCTGCAGAATCAACTGCTGTTCCTGGAGGATCTTGGAGCGAAGCAGCTGTTCCTGGATGCGTTGCTGAGTTTGCAGAGTAACTAGTTGTTGTTCCAAGATACGAGTCTTTTCTTCGAGCGCTTGTGTGTTGAGGGGGATTGGCGTGGGAACAGTGGCCGGTGCTTGAGGTGGATTCTGCACTGGCTGAATCTGCGCGACCGGATGAGATGTGGAGACCATTGGGGTGGATTGCTTGAATTCAACGGGGTTCTTCTTGGGAAGAGATTGTAGAAGTGGGATCACGTTATGTGGAACGCCGAGTTGATCCTGCTGAACGGTGAAGGCCGCAACCAGTGGAGCTTGGTAGATCTTGACGTCTTCGCTTTTGACCTTTTCAATGTTTTCACCGTCAGAGTTGTGCGTGGGTCCCTTGGTTGTACTGGTCGTAGGAGTGACGGTAGTCACGGTCGGTGTAAACTCAGCCGTTGTACTGCTACCTGATGCAGCGGTGACTACCGATATCTTCTTATCATCCGCCGCTTTGTCATCCTTGGATTCTCCAAGCGCGTTGGCCGATCCGGACACAACGCTGCGGGCAACCTGGTTCGAATCGACAAGCTCGTTCTCGCGTTCCTTGATCGGATCCGGGACGGCATCTCGGGCATAGTCTTCCTTCGGTGGGGTTAGAGTGGTTTTCGGTTTCGTGATGATGATCGTCTTGATGATCTCGTTTTCCCCATTGTCCGTCTCCGTTTCAGCGCTGTAGTACTTGACATTGGGACTTCGGTCCTGACTGCTGGTACTCTCCTCCAGGATCTCATCCAAAATGGTGGTCGCAAAGTTCTCCTCGGTCGTGTTCAGCACGTCGCTCTCCTCCTCTTGTCGTTCCTTCAGATGGCGCAACGCCCGAAGCAACGCTTTGCGTAACGCCGGATCTATTCGTATCCGCTTCAGGTCACTGTCCACATCTTTGGAGTCGTTCGAGTCGGTGCTGGATGTGGCTGCGACCAGGGTCAACAGCAGGGCAAAAACGCACACCAGCCTCATCTGAAAGGGTACAAGAGAGAGAAAAAAAACTAGGTCTTAGTGAATTTGCTCGCGTAATCGTGGCAGTTTTTGTGTCAATTCTTGGCGGCATGCCAGGCTTGGGAAGTGTGCTGTTAATTTGCATTTTTCCCATAAACTTTGGCTTGCTCGATGATAAATTGTGCGCGATTCGCTACGCCACGCTTAATTTCCATGGGACGTAAACAAACAGTAATTGTTTCTGGCGCGGCGCCGTTGTTCGCCGTTTCACCGTGAAAATTGATCACGGCTAATCAATCGTACTACATTTCACGAGCACTCAATCGCGGTGTGAAAATCACGCGAGTTTGCACTGTTTGACCAAAAGTCCAAAATCTTGAAAACTCGGCTAGTGCGAGATTCCGGCACGTGGTTCGCACAACGTGGCTCGGCAGGCTTGTTAGAGGCCGTTATTATGACGAGGAAACAAGATCAAATGGGTTAGATATGGGCAGCTGCGCGCACGTAGCATCATTATTCGGGGAAGTAAAGGCCAATTCTAAGGTGAGAAATAATAACGCGGTCAAGTTTCGTAACCTTTTCGACTCTTTAGTAGGGCTGGAAATTTATTTTTACAGAGTTGTAGGAAGCTTTTGTGGGGATGATGGTCCAATAGGGTGGAATCGAGTTGGGGTAGACTATAGGGATCAATGAGACACGGGGAACAATGATAAAATGTCTCTTACTAATCGTAGTCTCTACCAATCAAGCTCATATTTGGGAAAAACGTGTGTCTACTGGAAACCCTTCTGAAAAAGATTTTTCATAAAAATATTAATTTTGATATAAAGCCATAAAGGGGTTACAAACATGTAAGAAATCACAAAATTTCATATCTAATCTAATCTAATCTAACCCTAGCGCAGCCAGTCTTTCGAGGGCATCCTGGAAAATGCCTTAGGTTGATTAACGCCTAGCATCCTCTTGTCATTATTAACAATTGCAGTGCCCCAATGCAATAAATTGCTTTGAAACATCACAAACGTTAAAGCGGCCAGGCCAACTGCGTAAAGTTAACCGCAAAGATGTTTCGTTGAATTGGATTGAGTTTGAACACGAATGTTCAAACAGCAATACAGTTCTGAATCTACAGGCGAGGAAGAAACGTGGGGATCCCCCGATCACGTTCCTGTTTTTAAGAGCAATTAATCGTTGGGAGCACCATGCTAAGAAGTTTTGGTGCTCCGGGACCCTCGGGGATGGGACACTGTATTTCCACAAATGCCCTGGGCACTATTTTCCGTGGTTATAGCGCCACAACTCGCTCGTAAGAAATCACAAAATTTCATATATCAAAAAATATCAAATCCACTAAAAAGATGATTTTCAAGCCAAACAATTTGCCATACGCTAAGCGGAATGTCAAACTTTCTGAGCGTTTTGCCTTCCTCACTGAGGTAAGGCTATAATCCTGCTCTAAAAATGAACTTTGTATAAAAACGTCGTAGACCCGCCTTCATGTATACATATCGACTCAGAATCGAAAACTGAACAAATGTCTGTGTGTATGTGTATGTGTATGTATGTATGTGACCAACAAACTAGCTCATGTTTCTCGGCACTGGCTGAACCGATTTGATCCGAACCTGTTGCATTCGACTTGGTTTAGGGTCCCATAGATCGAGTTTTATACAGATTGAAGTTTCGATAAGTAGTTCAAAAGTTATGTATAAAAATGTGTTTTCACATATATCCGGATCTCACTTAAATGTATGTAAACTATGTCTGAACCCACCATCCAACCCATCGTTGGTTAGGTTATCAAAAGACCTTTCCAACGAGTCTAAAACATTGAAGATCTGGCAACCCTGTCTCGAGATATGGCCACTTAAGTGATATTGATGTACTTTTTGGAAGCCGGATCTCATTTAAATGTATGTAAACTATGTCCGGATCCACCATCCGACCCATAGTTGGATAGGTTATCAAAAAACCTTTCCAACGAGTCCATAACATTGAAGATCTGGCAACCCTGTCTCGAGATTTATCCACTTAAGTGATATTGATGTACTTTTTGGAAGCCGGATCTCACTTAAATGTATGTCAACTATGTCCGGATCCACCATCCGACCCATCGTTGGTTAGGTTATCAAAGACCTTTCCAACGAGTCCAAAACATTGAAGATCTGGCAACCCTGTCTCGAGATATGGCCACTTAAGTGATATTGATGTACTTTTTTATTCCAGATCTAAAAAATAGATGAAATTTGTGTACAGCCATAGTTGGTAATGAGTGAGGAAGGCTCCAACCACATAGGTGGATTAAGTTAGTTTTTATCTAAACACCGAGTTGATTTATGGGTACCACGATATTTCGAGTTGGAATGACCAAATTGGCTGAATTTGTGTTGGAGACTCTCAAGACATACCCCGTGTGCATAACGAAGTCCGATACTTGAATTTTGCTTTTTTTAAATACAAAAATCAAAAACTTATGATATTTTATATGAAAAACATATATTTTTTTATCTTTTTCTTAAATAAACTTTTTGAAAATCGGCCTTCGTCAAACACACGGGACCGGTTTAACGAGTCTTCACCAAAATTTTGAACCGATTTAGTCAACACAGTGTTGAGATATCGTGGCACCCGTTTGTTGGAACTGCTAACTTCAAACAAACAAATGTCTTCAAAATTGTTTTGTTAATAGATAAAAATGTATATCAAAAAACCCTGAAAACAGATTTAGAAAAATTTAAACATGTGATCATACCAACCTTTTACAATTTTGCCGATTTACATGTATGTAGCCCCTTAATACCAATTTTGAAGCATAATTTAAAAAAACCTTGCCTAATAAGAAATAGAATCTACTGAAAATGCCAATAAATTTTAATTATTTAACTCATTTTTTTTATTTGAATTAGCATTGCATAGATGTTTGATGTTTACAGACTTCACACCTATTTTTTTTTATTTCTCACTTGACTAGTGCGGCAATCCCGAAAATTCCCGGGTCTTTTTCAAAACCGGGAATTCCCGAATCCCAGGATTTTTTATGGTTTGGTCCGAGAATTCCCGAGATTGAAAAAAAAAAAACAAATTGGAGCCTAACATTTCAAAAGGGCACATAACTTTTGTAAACAATAGTGTATTCCTTTCACTCAAATGACAGTTTACATAAGGTGTGAAAGGGGCACACTCTTGTTTAAAAAAGTTATGGCAAGCACGAATTTAGGTCTGGAAATTCAAATTTTGTTGTGGAAATAGATAAACAGTTGAATACTTAAAGTAATTGATAAGAATTTTAAAGCATTCAAATTTGTATTAGGCATATATCAACATTAATTAGGCTTATTAGGGAAAATTGTTGAAATTTTTGTTTACAGAACCGCAATATACCCAGCGCTTTAGATATTTTCTATTAAGTTTTATTTATTTAAAATAATGGTTTGGTATTATATTTACGTATATTTTTGATTTTAACTTGAAAAAACATCATATTCGATTATTTTTCTTCAAAACCCAGTATCTGGAGCAAATCAGGACAAAAGTAACGATTTAAGACAGCTGTTTAAGCCGAATTTGTTTCATAACGTTCTGATTTTTTTTTTATTGATTTCGGTTAAAACAGGAACAGAACAACAAAATAGTACACCGATTTCCAAATTTATTGCTTTAAAATTTCCAGCACCTATTCAGACTGTAGTCAGTTGGCGATAGTGACTTAAAGATAATTTGTAAAATATGTTTTGTATAAAACATGACATTCTTAAGTAATCTAAAATGTAACATTGTCTGATATTATGTTATTTGTTTTCATTTCTTGTTTTTTTTAAGCAGACATTTTCAAGCTTCTGAAGTCATGGCATATAAACATGAAAAAATAAAAAAAATAATAAGAAGCTTATTTAATTTGAATCACATTGTATTAAAAATTGTGGTGCATTTAAAATCCATAGCACAATGAAGAACATACAAAAAAAATGTATTTTAAACTATCTAAGCTGTCCTAGTTTAGATTGAAGTGTGGATTATCACCAATTAACAGTATTGAGCTAATTCTATGATTCTAAACTTGAAAAACAAAACAAATATAATGAGAACATAGATTTTATGACTGTTTCAATAAAAAAAATCCCAGGATTCACATTTTTTTCCGTTTCCCGGGAAATTAAAAAACCCGGGAAAATTGGACGCCCCACCTGGACTTAAAGCACAACATTATGATCAATTGTTTTTTGACAGTTGAATTTTTGTTAGCATTGCTGCATTGCCATTTTTGTAATTAAGATAATTGAAAACTGTCAAGAATTTTCAAACCCATTTTTAATTTCAGATCAAAATTTATTTGTTATAGTTTGATAAAGTACACTGTTTTTAAGTTTTACCTATTTCATTTTTTTAAACAAGGAAAAGTCCATCTTCCTACGTCTCTGAATTAAAAAAATCTCTGCCGTCGTTTTTTTAAACATTTTTGATTCTTTGGTTGATACAGAAAAGTCTGAATTGTATTTTTGGTAATTTTGAAGAAAAATCTTAATCCTTTGATTAAAAAAAATATATGTGAAATATGAGAAAAATCTACTTAACTCTTGTTGTTGTAACATTGAAAATAGTGTCAACTTAAAAAAATGAATCAGTTAACACTGAGAAAAATATCACGTTTCGTTCATTTAATTTTTGCTAAACATATATTTCAGCAACGAAAAGTTGGACAGACAATGTTAAAAATAGGAAAGTTAAGAAACATTTACCAACCTTTTTAAAAAAGTGATGATAGTTGGCACTATTAACAAATTTGAAACAAAAAATTGTAGAAAAATAAACAAAAGTTGAAATGTATAAAAAAATGCAAATTGTTATAATTTTCATTAAAAGGGTGCACAGCTAATGAGGAAGTTTTTGTCTTCTTATTCCAAAATTGACAAACTTACGGACCCAATCCTGCAATAATCTGATTGTAAAAATAGGCAAATTTTGATGTAAATCGCTTAGTAGACCGTACTTTAGGGGATGAATAAAAAATTATATCAATAGTTCCCGTTGTTTCTAAAATAATAAAATATCTGTAACAAAAATCTTGATGCAAAAGCTCTGGTTGATGTGCACCGTTAAAATTATTTTTTGAAATTTTGTGAGTGGTTTGTCGATACTTTCTAAAAATTGAAAACAAATATTTCGGTTTGTTGTTATTGTTTCTCAAATATTATGTTGGGCATATTTTTTCAATTGGCCGCCATTACGTGGTTTGTCTTCCGGTAGCCCCTGAGACCGCTCATAGTACTTTCAGGGGTACATGTAGCCCAGGTTGAGAACCGCTGTCCTATATCTAATTAATGTATTATTTTCGCTTCCATTGATTTGTCATGTTTTGTCTGTTGTGTGCTACCTTGTGACAACGACGATTCTATGACAATTTCCGGAATTCCATTTCCCGGAATGGACGTTTTCCGGAATGGACATTATCCGGAATGGACGTTTTCCGGAATGGACGTTATCCGGAATGGACATTATCCGGAATGGACGTTATCCGGAATGAAATTTCCCGGAATGGACGTTTCCCGGCATGGACATTTCCCGGAAAATTAGTTTTTTTTTTATATTACCTGATATGAGAATAAATGGAATCTTGCCTACTCCGAGGCCTACTCGCTTACTTGTGGTTAAGAATTATTTAGTTTGTACCCCGTTGGTTTGACCTAGTCACATTGAAGGAACTCGATATTTTGACAACAATATGAATGATAAATACATGAATGATAAAAAGAAAGTGAAATGTTCGGACATGACCAATAGATGCTAGCGTTGACTATTGAAACAATACTTTATCAACCACCACGAGATGTAACAATGTAGATCGATAGATATTAGACAAACACTAGATGTTTTTAACATTCTTTCAATGTGTTGTTATGTAAGAATTTTCCCTTCTTTTGTTAGTCAGTTGACTTTTGTGAATAAATTCTACCAATTTTAAGTTGGTATTGAATACCAAACCTCAGGAAAATAAAAATCTTTTCAGAAATTCAATGTATAATGTGTACTTTTTTTAGGAGTCCGGGAACCGTGGTGTAGGGGCAATCGAAGTTGCCTCTCACCCAGTCGGCCTGGGTTCGATTCTAGACGGTCCCGGTGGTGGCATTTTTCGAGACGAGATTTGTCTGATCATGCCTTCCGTCGGACGGGAAGTAAATATTTGCCCCGGTCTAACCTAGAGGTTAGATCGATAGCTCAGTCCAGGTGTAAGATTCGTCTCTCTGGATCCTGTCTCGGTTTAGTCGCTGGTAGACAGTTGAACTCACAATCCAAAAGTCGTCAGTTCGAATCCCGGGGTGAATGGAAGCTCAGGTGTAAAACGAGGTTTGCAATTGCCTCAACAATCTAGCCTTCGGACACCTAGTTTCGAGTAGAAATCTCGCAATCGAGAACGCCAAGGCAATGCTGTAGAGCGAACAATTTATTTTATTTTTATTTACTATAAAGCAGAATGTTTATTTTCAAAGAAGGGAAAACCTCTAGAAAATGAAAAGTTTTTCAGAAAATCAATGTATAATGTGTATTTTCTTGAGGTTTTCCCTTCTTTAAAAATACACGATCTTTTATCAATGTGATGGAATTTCGCGTAAGAAATTTCCCTTTATGTGTTAATCAGTTAACTATTGAGACTAAATTCTACCAAATTTTACTATAAAGCAGGATGATTATTTTCAAAGAGAGAAAACCTCAAGAAAATAAATAGCTTGAGTGTATTTTTAAAGAATGAAAAACCTCGAGGAAGTACACATTATACATTGATTTTCTGAAAAGCTGTTTATTTTCTAGAGGTTTTCCCTTCTTTGAAAATAAAAATTCTGCTTTATAATAAAATTTTATGGAATTTAGTCACAAAAGTCAACTGATTAACACAAGAAGGAAAATCTCTTACACGAAATTCCATCACATCGATTAAAGATCGTGTATTTTTAAAGAAGGGAAAACCTCAAGAAAATACACATTATACATTGATTTTCTGAAAGCTTTTTTTCTACAGAATTTCCCTTCTTAAAAAAAAAACATTCTTCTTTATAGTGCAGAGCTCCATAACGAAAAACTAGTTGAAATTTAGTAGAATTAACAAAAGAAAGGAAAATTCTTACATAAAATCCCATTATTTCGATGCAAGATCGTGTATTTTTAAAGAAGGGAAAATCTCAAGAAAAAAAAGCTATCAGAAGATCAAAGTATAATGTGTATTTTGAAATACACGATCTTTAATCGATGTGATGGAATTTCGTGTAACAGATTTTCCTTCTTGTGTTAATCAGTTGACTTTTGAGACTAAATTCTACCAAATTTTATTATAAAGCCGAATGATTACTTTCAAAAAAAAAAAATTACTATAAAGCAGAATGATTATTTTCAAAGAAGGGAAAACCTCTAGAAAATAAAAAAAAACTTTTCAGAAAATCAATGTATAATGTGTACTTCTTTGAGGTTTTTCATTCTTTAAAAATACACTCAAGCTATTTATTTTCTTGACAGGACACATTACACATTGATTTTTTGAAAAGCTTTTTATTTTTTTGAGGTTTTCCCTTCTTTGAAAATAAGCATTCTGCTTTATAGTAAAATTTGGTACAATTCAGTCACGTAAGTCAAATGATTAACAAAAGAAGGGAAAATTCTTACATAACAACACATTGAAAGAATGTTGAAAACATCTAGTATTTGTCTAATATCTATCGATCTACATTGTTACATCTCGTGGGGGTTGATAAAGTATTGTTTCAATAGTCAACGCTTGCTTCTATTGGTCATGTCCGAACATTTCACTTTCTTTTTATCATTCATGTATTTATCATTCATATTGTTGTCAAAATATCGAGTTCCTTCAATGTGACTAGAGGTGACTATAGGTGAAACCAACGGGGTAGAAACTAAATAATTCTTAACCATAAGTGAGCGAGTAGGCAAGATTCCATTCATTCTCATATCAGGTAATAAAAAAACTAATTTTCCGGGAAATGTCCATTCCGGGAAACGTCCATTCCGGGAAACGTCCATTCCGGGAAATTTCATTCCGGATAACGTCCATTCCGGATAATGTCCATTCCGGATAACGTCCATTCCGGAAAATGTCCATTCCGGATAATGTCCATTCCGGAAAACGTCCATTCCGGGAAATGGAATTCCGGAATTTGTCATAGAATCGACAACGACCACTTTGGTAGAAAATGAGTTAATTTTCGTTAACGTTTTGTTAAATTCAACAAACCCTACAAGATGCTTCAAGCCGATTTTGGAAATTCGCTTCCGTCTCCCGGATATCGCAATACACACTTGTGACACCAGACCAATTTCTCATCAAACTGATCGTGTTATCTTCTGACACGTCATACAAATTGTTGGAAATCTTTTGTTTTAATAATATACTGATTAGATCGATCAAACTATTGATTTAATTTTATACTAGTAAGTATGGGAATTCTATGCACACTTGAGACACGTAGTAAATTTTCACTTTCAAGAAACACTTGTGACAAGTGCTTTTCTTATCTTTCCTTGTATCTTTAACTGGTGTAACCAAATTAGTTGAAACTCGGAACGTTTGTTTAGCGATAGTATACGAACCGATTGTTCAAAATTTTGACTTTATCATTCAAAATTCTTAAAATATCCGCCATCAAACTTTAAAAATCGTTTTTCTCTTCAAGTACTCATTGGTCGGTTGTCATAAGATAGCACACAACAGACGACTGTTTCATTCTATATTATGCATATTATGTCATCGGGGGTCAGTTCCACTAACAAATTTGTCAGAGAATTCTTTTTATTTTTTTATTACGGATCATTATTCACAAATTGCAGTTCACACCACACATCATGATGACCGGTTCCCCATTACATCTCATAGCTCAAAATTACTCCTCGAAACACCGAAAACCACCAGCACGAGAGATCCATTAACAGCTTCTCTCAACTACCGTCTAATTGCGACTCTGTACCTTTATTCAGGTAGGCCCATCTTTCTAGCGCGACTATAGGCATCACTCCAGAGAGGTGCCAAGTACCCGTGAAGACCACCACCACCGCGGATCTTCCATTCCGGTGCGGTTTACCGGTCTTACCAAGTAAGTCGTTTGCGGCGCAGCATCCTCTCCTTCACTCATCATCATCGTAATCTACTGTCATGGTGTTGGACGGCTCCCTGCTGCTTGTCACTTTAGGGTTAGGGTTTGGTCGGGTTAGAGAGGTAGCCGATGCAGAAGCAATAAAATTGGATCGTACCCACATCGTTGGCAGCCCACGATCGCTACAAAGTGGTTTGCTGCGCGGTAGATTTGGGCATTAACACGGTCGAGGGCACAAATAAAAAGGGGCCCGCAGGGTGTGGTCCATCAATCCTGGAGATAGATCACGCTTTGAATCATGCGGTACAAGAAGACCTATGGCGTAATTTCGAAGAGATTTGATTCGTTTCCAGCATTGACACCACCCTTTAGACGAGGCTACGAGGCTTTGTCCGACCATGTGTTGTATTGTTCAAAATTATTACACGTTGCAGGACCGCGCACGTCTTCTGGCCAATAGGTTAAGACCCGCGAGGAGAATTTCTCCACGCTCGCGTAATCACCCGCTAGGGTTGGTCACGGCGTGAGGTGTCAAATTTGACTGCAGGCCTCAAAGTTTCCCATTTTAATGAAAACCGAAAGTCATGATGACCTGGAAACGCATTAGGTCAGACAGGTAGTCAGCCCCCAAAAGTGTCAGTGAGCAATTAGGCCTTCTTATTTTGGGTTTCGATCAACCCTAGTCGTGTCCAACGGGATCGATGCATGTCGCTGATTAGCAACTACTTTGCGAACTCGGTAATGATTGGGGATCGTGCTGGTAATTGCCGTATAGGTACGGGCCACTACAGCAGCAGCAGAGGTCCCCTGCGGCAAAGTCTCGTGCGGTGGGAAAATTTGACAAAAGAGGTCCTCTACATGACGTGTGGACACCCCTAACGCTCCACGCGGTATGTCATTATGGTTCACTCCCCATTATGGTCGTGCAAACGGCCCAACTGATTGATTTGGACTTTACCGGGACCCGCGTCCAAATACGTACCGTTCAAAGGTGTTGTTTTGGCGTCGACCAATCTCTGAAGCCCATACGGCCCTTGGGGCGGATGTGAAATTAATGGACAAATTGAGACATTTGTTAATGCCCGACACGCGGTATGAAGAATTGGTGGGCACGACTGGGTTCAACCACAGAAGACCTGCTCGGCGGGGTGACCCCCTTAGGTTAACGATGGGAATTGAGGTTCGATGAGGCGACTTCCCGCGCCGATGCTAATTGTGGTGAGAAAGTAGTGACAAATTGGGTAACCGATTGACCTTCTAACCGTATAACCAACAGCTGTTTTGGCGTAAAGAGTTGGGCAAATAGAAGTTGATGGTCTGGAGGCTGGTTGAACCTGGAGCTGAATGTGGGACAAATGGATACAGCCTGGTATAGTCGGAACTTCTAGGCAAACTTCTTGGTTTCGACACGAGCATACTAAATTTAAATATCAGCGGAATCAGCAACAACCCGGAATGACCGGTTGTTCCAAGGAATATTAAGACGTGGAAAAACAGATAAAAAAATTGGCTGTGAAGAAAGAAATACAGTTTAACCAATTAAAAAATTTAAATAACAATTGTTTTGACAGGATTTTTCTCAAATGATTATTTAAACGTTGTAGAATGGCAATGTTTTTGTCATTCTGGTCATGTCTGTAACATAATCATCATAACCAATTCACTTTTCTAACAAATGATTTTGCAAACCTTTTCTGAGCATATTTACCCTGGGTGGATAAGAGTTTCAAACGGAATTTTTTTTTTATCCAAATCAAAGAATACAAAATACCTAGATAAATTGTAAAAACGTATAGACTAACTAGGAGGGAAAATAAAATCATTTTAAATACACTTTTATTGAAGTTTATTAAAAAAAACTTTTTTGAGAATCCAACAGGGAGATGTTCAAAGTGAACTTTTATTTATTTTATTTAGTTGTTTGGGACAGTTGAAAACACTTGAGCAGATGTCTATGAAATTTGCCGATTTCGTGCAGTTTATTTGTTGTAGTTTTGGATTTGGCTCAATCGTTTCACTGATACAAAGCTCCATCCAATTTTTGCAGCTGTCCATACAAAAATAGTACGGAAATTTTCGAAAATCTGTACATTTTCAAGCAATTTTCTTAACGGTTTAGTGTCTCCGGCAAAGTTTCAGGTATTGATGACGACTATTAAAAATCAGGAACTCAGAAATCTAATGGTCTTATTATCAATGTAAAAATGAAACATTTATGAAAATTTTCTGATTCTTTCTAAAATAGCAGTTTATACAACAAGTTGCAAAAAGAAGATTTTACGAGGTTTACCGAGTTGAATAAATACGACGAGTGCTGAAAAATCATGCTTTGCAACAAATTCCATACAATATTTTTTGCAATTCCGAAAACACCCTTTGAATGGAATTTGAAGTCAATTGTCTATGTGTTTAGTCAATTCATCGATAAAATCAAAACAATATTGAAAAGTATAAATTTTCGATACAAGTGCTGAAAAGTTCAACTTCAGGAAAAGTAATTTGTTTCACAACGAAACTGCAAAAAAATAAATAAATTGTGGAATAAACTCTAACATTTCAAAAGAGCGTAATATTGAATATTTGACCTTTATAAAATGTAAGTTTTGATTCAAAAAATAAAAAAATTAAGGAGATCATAAAATTTCACAAATGTTTCATATTTCAACATTGAAAATATGACCATTAGTTTTTGAGATATTGTTACTAGAAAACTTTAAGGCTGGTTGGAAATAAGATTTGAAACTTTAAAAGACTTCAATTTTCTTGTTTCTTCAAAGGTTTCAATCAAAGGTCCAATCTACATTGTCTTTTAGCCAATCTCATTGGATTTTTTCAACTTTCCGAAAAAAAATATTTTTGGAAATCGACAATCATGGACAGACCGAGCCACGTTTTTTTTTTTTTACAATCATGGACACTATTTAAAAAAATTGAAAGTCAAGAATTTTTCAGTTTAAATTAAACCTTTTTATAAAAAAATCTGTAAAGTACTTTTCGATTGCAAATTTGATTTTACATTAAAAACTTAAGTTAAAAAACGTTCAAGTGATATTTATACTTTTCTAAAAAGACTTTTTTTTTATTCAAAACTTGGAGCTTAATTTGTTGTCCATGCTTTACTATTGCTTGAAATTTGCGTCTTTTTGTCCCTTAAAAAAAGGAGTAAATCTTTCCGAGTTCCTGAGGGGAACACCCGTGAAGAGTATCGGGGGCCGGCATTTACAAAGCGGATTCAGTGGCAGTTTTTAACTCAACTAACGTTGATATGTTAAGGTTAATGTTAACATTCCTTAGGTCGCCTTCCTAAGGTGTCGTTGATAAGGTCCAGAAATTGGCATTTTTTTCGTGTATCAATTTGTTTTCAGAATACAAACAAAACAATGTAAAACGCCAATGTTGAAGTGTAAACAAAGAGTCTATCCTGCTCACGTCAGATGATAAGGAATGAGCAGAATAGTCTCTTTGTTTACACTTCGACAGTGTCACAATTACATTTTGTTTTGCATTAATAGTCCTCATTTAATGGTATTAATTTAATACCTACAACTTTGCCGAAGACACCAAACCGATCAGAAAATTCATTCAAAATACACTGAAACCCCGATGGTTTGACACAAATTGTTATTGAACTTGTTAGTTTGACACCCTCTTTAAACAGAGCTCACACCTACTACCAAACCTTATTTGCTATACACGTGAATAAATAAGTACACCTGTACTAACAAGCACACCTGAAGAACTGAACGTACAAAAATGCGTTTGATTAATACAACAAATTTATTTTTAATTGGACATTTAATGGACATACGATACCAACCAACGCTGAATTACTATTCCCAATTTCGCGCAAACACAAATCTAGTAATGTTTTCCACCCTTGTACAACTTGTACTTTTCCAAATCGTTTCTTTACAATGACTATCATTATGCTCTTTCGTTCAAGAAGGAAAAACAAACACGTCAAATCGATAGCTGCGTCGCCGCGACTCTCAACACTGCCCAGCGCTTTAAGCACCGACTTAACCTCAAACCAACCGCAGCTCTAGCGCCAGCAGCAGCGAGCTGCCCATCAACAGCAGCAGCTTTATGATTACAGGTTAAGTTGCCTGGCGAAGACAAGCACTTTTTCTAATTACCTCATCAACAGCCCCCAGAAGAGCTGACGAAGAAAATAAAACAACAGCAACGAATTTTGCCAAGCAGTGACTTGAAGTGACTTGTATTATTCGCGGCCGGCGGCACGCTCACAGTGTGAATGGGCCAGATAAAGTAAAACAATGATTGTAAATCATCGCGTAATTGCAACAATAATAACAAATCTGCGCTGCGCTGAGCCGTCAAACAAAAGTTTTGAAGACACCAAGTCCGGCCAAGTCCGACCGTCGTCGCAGACGTAACGCGAACTCGGCGGAGTTCGCTGGACTTGAGATTCTTCAACGCCGATTTCCCAATTTGAAACCATCGATCACCTATCGACTTTCTAGACGGGTCAGAGTCAGGTTCGCTGGACCTCGCCGGAGCGCACTCTTCTTGACCGAGGCTGTCGACGTTGTGTAACTTTTGCGCAAAATTTGAATACAATTGAAGCAGAAGCTGCTCATAAACCGCTGGAACATCTCTGTCCGTCCGTCCAACTTCTGGCCCAGAGGGCAAATCGCTTCTGCCGCGAATCATAACAAAGGTTGACGTCGATTGGCTGACCGGGGGAGGCTGACGTCGACGGACTTTGACTACCTGGTTGACGGACTGATTGAATAAGTCGTTTGCTCCTCCGGAGGTTTTGAGCGGGCTATCGCGTGATTTGATTGAGGGGTGTTGTAACTGGGTGGAGTGTTGTTGGTTTTTGCCAGAGTCAATTATGCTAATTGATATCCTTTGAAGTGGATTCGAAATTGTTAATTAAAGAGATGGGATACGTTTGATTGATCGGAAAGACTTTGGTAAAGTATTTCTTGGTTAGGGAGTAAAGTGTCATGTCAACACTGGAAATTTTAATTAGAATGCGTCCAAATTATAAAACATAAAGAATTCACTGCGTCATAAATTATGACAGATCTTGTCGGTCCATCGCACAGCTGCACCGAAGTCAGCCAACCAAAACTATGCCCACCACAATTAGAAGGTGACCCCAGCCAAGAAATCTCCCAAATCTAGCCCGGACTAGGGCTTATGCAACTCTGGTGCCCCACACACACTCGAGAGACGCCTCTAATCGTGCACACTCTATCTAAATGAGCTAATCGCACGACCTCCGGAGAAGTGGTCGCTCCTCGACGGCCAAGGTGCTTGTAGTGGCAAAACACGCTGAATATGCCAAAGTTCATGCAGCATCCCTATGACTTGGTCCAGCAGCGCCAAGATGGTTAGTCGATGGTAATTACGGATCTGTCCGGTGGAGCTTGATCCGCGAATTTCAAGCACGTGTGGATGATTAGATCCTATCATCATCCATCATCGCGCAGCGGCTAGTCGGACTGAACCGTTTGGTGAAGGTCGATGTGAGTGATTAGGCAAAATTTCAGCAATTTTAGCTTGCAAATGAGTTTCACGCAGAGAAATTGTGCAACGCCTCCTTTGCAAAACGCGACTTACAATCTTCCCGTACACGAGATCTACATTTCGGCAAGGCGGGCGCCGTTATTGGTCAGAATTGCTTAGAATCTGGCTGAAGATCCCCCAAACTTGAACTTTAAGCGCTTGAAGTGGTACACGCGTTGAAATCAAAACAAAGCAATTGCGAAATAGATACATCAATCCGCTGATAACTAATGGATCGTCCAACGTGTCATTGCGTGTTCGATAATTTCTCCCGCCAACAATAGAACCGTGATTCACCAACGATGCGTACTCCATCTAGGTAGTTCCCACAAAGAGCAGAACCCATCGAAGAGAAACTTATCAATAGCCGCGGCTTTTGATAAGCGATAGATAGCGTCCCGCAAAGGTATTGGCAGATAACGCGATTACGTTGCTTCTGCGAACTGTTGATAAAGATTTCTGGATTGACCGTGAAGCAGTAGCTTGACGATACTTGAGGTGTTCAGTTGACGGGACAAAGATTTCATAACTCTTTGAAGTGTTCAGAGCTAAGTTCAGAGTGTTCAAAATGAATTCTGGATGGCCTCCCGCAGCCAAGCCCGGTAACGGCAAGCCCCTCTACTCGGATTTCTTCAAATTCGACTTTGTCGATGCCAAACCAAGCGCAAGTCGCCGCAACAGTGACGTCCAGGATGCATCCGGGTATGCGGAAAGAAACAACTCCACAACCGCTGCCACTGTTTCCACTCGGTCACTTCCGGTGGAACTTGTTCCGTTGCCAGTGCCAACGCGCAAGGGTTCCACCTATCTGGACACTCCAACTAGTCCAATGTCACGGGTGTACGCGATGAACGGTGCAAAACGGGGCAAGGTACTCATCTTCAACCAGGTGGAGTTTGACGTGGTGGATTATCCGGAACGGTTCGGAACTCATAGTGACGTGGAACGGCTGTACATGACACTGCCTCGATTGGGGTTCCAACGGGAGGATATAAGTGTGTTCCAGGACTTCAGTGTCGGCGAGATTCGACGCGAAGCAATGAGACGTATGTTCATAACGTCACCGGTTACAACGTCTTTAACTCATGAGTCATTTCTTATCACCACAAAAACAAACAGTGCAGGTAGATAAGCTGGAAGAGGCGGACTGTCTCGTGGTGGTGATACTGACCCACGGCGAGGAGGGCGATTATCTGATGGCACAGGACGACCGCTATCACCTGTACGAGTTCATTGAGAACTTTACGCCGACGGCGCTGAACTCGATGGCCGGCAAGCCGAAGCTGTTTATAGTGCAGGCCTGCCGGGGCAAGAAGCTGGATCGGGGCGTGAATCTGCGGGCAAAGCTGATCCAGGCGGACAGTATGCCAAAGGATGTCGTGGATTCGCAGTCGGGCGTTTTTTCCTATCCGGAGTTTGCGGATCTGATGATCGTGATGAGCTCGCACCATGGTGAGTAGAATAACTTTATGGCTTTGTATTAGAGGTGGGCAAAAAAAGAGCGAGCCGCTCAAAGAGCCGGTTCACTGAAAAGAGCGAACGAACCGTGGCTCACAAAAAAGAACCGCGGTTCTTTTTTAAACTTTGGTCTTTTGTTTCACTTGGTTTCGAGATGGCATGATCTATGTTATAAATATAATTTATTGAATTTCCGAAAAATTGTAGTATTAAATGTGTGTTTAAGAATTGAAAATGCAATTTCAAATATTTCAATGCTTATAAAAATTAATCACAAAAGTCAATGATTTTCTAGATAAAATGAAAAAAAAAAAAACGTTTCATTGTACAACTGATTGTACTTTAACATTCCAACGCCCAAGGCTCCAAAAAAGTTGGAACGGTAACTTCAATTCAATGGTTCTCGGGCATAACTCAACCAATCAAGATGAATCCTTTTTCAAGTGATTTGTTAGAATGTCTAGATGATCTCAGAACTTTGCAGAACTTAATTTGATCAAATCTGTAATTTTTGCGATCAAAAACATCGTTCCAACTTTTTTTTTTTCGCGTGTAAAAAAAAGTCACCAAAAATTCCGCGGAGGCAGTCGTTTTAAAAAACTTTG
This sequence comes from Culex pipiens pallens, assembly GCF_016801865.2. Lineage (NCBI taxonomy): Eukaryota > Metazoa > Arthropoda > Insecta > Diptera > Culicidae > Culex > Culex pipiens. The sequence continues at coordinate 41,803,500 of NC_068937.1, read as the reverse complement.
AATGATGTTTTCGGTTACAGAAATTACAGATTTGTTCAAATCAAGTCTTGCATAATTTTAGGATCATCTAGACATTCTTACAAATTTCTGGAAACAAGAATCGTCCCGATTGGTTGAGTATTGCCCGAGAACCAGCGAGTTTAAGTTACCGTCCCACCTTTTTTGGGAGGCTTGGGCGTCCGTGCAAGTTAGACAATGGACATGCGTTGGGCGTTCCAGTGTTAAAGTATTACCGGAATACACATTTGAGCATTTTAAATTGCATAATTTGTAAAATATTACCAAAAATCTACTGAATAGTTTAGAGATTTTTGACAAAAAAAAATTTAGCCTTTTGTCCGATCAAACTTTAGCGTTTAGGGACCATCCATAAACCACGTGGACACTTTTTTGGGAATCTGTTACCCCCCCCCCCCCCTCGTGGACAATTGTCCATACAAAAAAAAACTTTTTTGTATGGATCGTGGACAATCGCCATACCCCCCCCCCCCCCCTAAAGTGTCCACGTGGTTTATGGATGGTCCCTTATAGACTTTATAAATTAAATCAGAATGTAGAAAAGAGTTCGCAGAATATTTTCTCCAAATAAAATATCAGCATTAGCTCTATTATAGAATATTTTCTTCAAATAAAATATCAGCATTAGTTCAATTCTTGCAGAAATAAACGCAATTTTAAAATTAAAAACAATTTTTCCAGCATCTTAGATTTAAGTTTGGATGTCATTCAATGAAGCACCCGATTCGAGTGGTAGAAATGACAGTTCTCCCATAAGGAATACATTGTAGAGAAAAGCAAAAATTGCTCGAATGGAAATGCTCCATTTCTTGAATGTTTAGGTTCGAGTAGAAATCTTGACAAAGAGACCACCATGACCTAAGGTTTTCAAGGGCATCTTCTCGTTTTCAGTTTTAATTTGTTTTATCAAATAATTTATAAAAGTCCAATGTGAAATAACTTATAAAATCACACGATTCCTAAAAAAACCTTTTCATCCAAATTTTGAAAAAGAGTGAAAGAGCCGTTCAAAAGAGCGGCTCTTTTTAATGAGCGAACGAAAATGAGTGGCTCCTTAAAAAGAGCGGTTTTGCCCACCTCTACTTTGTATCAAATAGTAACTTCCCTACCGGTCAAGGTTCTCAGAGAGCATTACAATTTGAAGGATGACTTGGCCAAGCCAAGCAGGAATCGGACCCATCACCTTCTGTTTACTGTAACCTTACGGACACAGAAACTTGGCTGATTATTTTTGCCTTCCTATAAAATCACTCAAAAAATTAACTTTTTAATTTGACCTCCTCGACTTCATTTTTAATATTCGACTCAGAATCAATTTCTGAGCAAATGTCTGTGCGTGTGTGAAGATGTTGAGCAAAAAAATAAACTTGATTTTCTCGGCTTAGGCTGAACGAATTTTGTCCGGATGTGCTCTACTCGATCCAGTTTTGGGTCCCACAGGTTGGTATTGAAAATCGTAAAGTTTCATTTCGTTGTTTAGAAGTTATGATTAAAAAACTATTTAGACGACTACGAAAAAGGGTGATTTTCAACATAACCTCAAATTTCTTGACAAAAAGTCCGCATTTTTTTTTAAATGGAAAATTTTATTTCAGCCGAAATTACGAATCTGCGATTGTAAACAAGCAGTCCATCCCCCTCTTACTTGACGTGAACTGTCACTTGAGCAAAAGGGATAGACTGCTTGTTTACAAATCGCAGATTCGCCCTATTAACGGCAAAAGACCCGGCAGCAATTTGTATTGATTTGACGTTTGCTGAGGATGCCGAAAAGCTTGGTTATGTTCTGCTTGAAAGGATCCAGGATTCAAATGATTGGTTGTACTTAAGTTTCAAGAGATTAGTTTAGAATTAAATTAAACAATAACCTGTTGAACCAATTCAAACGAACTAACTTCATTCTACGTTCCTCCCCGTTTCAGGCCACTACTCGTTCCGCAACGAAACCGGCAGCTGGTTGATCCAGGAGCTGTGCAACGTGATTGATAGCTGTGATCTGGAGCAGGACTCCATCTACGACATTCTCACCGAAACCAACAAGCGCGTTGCCGGGCGCTCTTCCAACGCCGACGGGGAGTTCCACAATAAGAAGCAAATACCTAGCTTTTACTCGACACTTACCAGGCAGCTGTACTTTAGACCTGCGCAATAAACGCTTATAGTAGACCCAAATGGTGAGGATCACTGGCTCGATCTTTCAGGTTGATTTTATAGGCCACAACGGTAGCAACGACGACGGCTACTCCTTGATGCACAACGAATTTATAATCTCGAAATGGATCGTCGTAATGATTGCTGCGGCTGACATTTGCTGAAAACCACCGGCAGCAATCGAGAAAGGGCGTTAGTAGCTGGTTGGGGTTCGAACCCTAAACCAGCTGGCAGATTGTGGCAAAGTCGTGACAAATTCATTTGGCTGCCCATTTTGGATCGCTCGAAAATCCGGCAGTCCGGCCGATTTCAAGGCGTCCTCTTTGGTAGAGTCTTTGGGAAACAGGTTCACCAACTAGATCCGCGCCCCACCACCTTTCGCTAATTTGAGGCCGTTAGTTTGGATGAGCCAGTTGGTTGATTAGCATTTGATTGCATTACGTTGGAGCGGTGGAAATCGCTGCCGGGAATCAGGAAGGGAAACTGGTGTGGTAGATGATATACATCGGACTAGACTCCGCCGGGTACCGTTTGACATTTCCAGTGTGGGCTACGTGCCGATGAGGATCGAACTAGGAAGCTTGAGATGGGTGTTTTTCGTCGAATTTATTTGGAGGTCAGTTTGGCCGCCATTTGGCTTACAGAATGATTTATTGAATACGACCTGTGAATTTTTAATTTTACCCTATCAGGATTTTGTAATTATGCAAAGCTGTCCATTCTTTAGGTAGATTTACAAATTTGAACAGGTGAAATTATGAAACATTTGCATTTTTGCCACACGTCATACCGTTTAAAAAAATTGCATAATGCCACATTAATAATGTTAGTGGAATGCCACATAACGAATGTTAGTGGAAATTATAAAGTTAATTTTTATTTTCTTTACAGGCATTCGAATATTTTATAACCCCAAAACAATCTTGAATTCTTCTTTGAACATAAGGGCTGAAATATTAAGCAATCGCCGTGGACTATGTCCAAATTGCCTGTGATACTTTTTGTTCCATTATTTTGAAAAATTTGCTTGCGTTTTTTGGTTATACAAGATCTAAATACAAAATTAGGCAATTAACTCATTACTAAAGCAATTTCGTAAAAGTCATATAAATCAATTACAAAATCCAAAGGGATCAACGTTTGCTTTATTATCGTTTCACGCCTCATAAAAAGGACTCAACTTTCGAAAATCCACCCACACTAGCTTATCTAAGTCGCTCGGCGCTTTCGCCGCAACTCCGAGAGGCCTTTTTATCGCTTCAGTGTCTGAAGTTACGAGACCTTAAAACTGCACACCTTTCAGCAGTTGAACAAACTGTTCAAAACGCGTCTTCTTCAAAAACGACAAACTCTTCGCTTTTGACTTGCGTAGTAGGACAAAAAAGTGGTGCGCGACGCGCTAAGTAGATTTTAATTACAAATTTAAACCCCATAACTACGGTACCGAAAATTAAACTCGCGTTCCGCAATCTCGTAAACATTTGCCGCGCAGGACGGATACGGTCTGCTTGACGCTTTTGGGTTCACGGCGGCGATGGACCAAAGCAGGACGTTCCCACGCACCCACTACCAACCTTTCGGAGACTTCTGACCTGGGCAGCGGGCGGTTCAGCCTGCAAGCATGAGTTAAGAGCACCTTATTGAATTATCAGCCGTTTTGCTCAGCGCAGATATGCCGAAGAGCTGAAAGTAGGGTTGTTGGACATATTATTGCCCTATGTTCCTTTTTTCGACCCATCTGAACCGATCCTAACAAAAACTTTAAAAATAAGCCGAATAAAGGCACTCTCCCCCTACCAACCAACAAATAGCGAAAACGCTTGCGATTTCGCACTTTAGCGAGCATGAAATTTAATTGTGACCGGCTTCGGCTATATAACATCTCGTCGAAATTGTGCATCAACCCGATAAAGGTGATGATGATGGTTAATCCGCCGCGAGACAAGATTAACGCGACGCAGCCGCGGAGAGCGGTAATCGCGATAATGGTGCCGCCGGTAATTGTGACGAGCCGTTTGATTAGTTTTATGGTTAGTTTGTGATAAATTTTTTGGGTTATTTTGTGGGGATTGCTGTTGTAGTTGTAGAGTTTACTGACCCGACTGATTTGATGGGAATATTTTGATACATCGGGGTCAACACTAACAACTTATCAATCAGTTGAGTTACCGTCCTTTGAACTGTTTGGTTGGTAACACTGACCTACAAAAAATGACTGCGCAGTAGGGCGTCCAATTTCCCCGGGTTTTGAATTTCCCGGGAAACGTGATAAATATTTTTTGAATCCCGGGAATTCCCGGGATCCCGGGAATTCCCGGGATCCCGGGAAATATTTGTAGCAGTCAAAAAATCTATTTTTTCATTATATTTGTTACGTTTTTCTAGCTTAAATCATACAATTAGCTCAAAACTGTTAATGGTGATAAGCTACACTTCAATCTAAACAAGGACAGAAATGTGTTCTTTGATGTGCTTTGGAATTTAATTGAACCAGAATTTTGAATATATTTCTTTTATTTTTTTAGTTATATAATATAACTACAAAAGCTTATACAATTTCAATTAAAGTGTCTAAAACAACAAGAAATAACATTATACCAGACAATGTAACACTTTGGATAAGTTTGGAATTTTATGTTTTATGTTTAAAAACATATTTTAAAATTTATCTTTAAGTCACTACCAACCAACTACCAACTGGGGATAATCGGGACTGCAGTCTGAATAGGTACAGGAGATTTTAGAGCAATAAATTTGGAAATCGGTGTACTAATTGTTTTGATCTCAGAACATTATTCAAAAACAAATTAGCTTAAACAGCTGTCTAAATTCGTTACTTTTGTCCTGATTTGCTCCAGATGCCGGTTTATGATGAATAGTATAAAATATTGTGCTTTTTTCAAGTTTAAAGTCATAAATATACATGAATATAATAATAAGTCTTTTTTTAAATAAATAAAATTTAGTAGAAAATATCTAAGGCGCAAAGCATTTTGCGGATCTGTAAATATAAATTTGAACAATTTTCCCTGTCAAATTAATGCTGTTATATGCCGAATACAAATTTTAATGCTTTAAAATGCTTATCGATTACTAATTTCCACAACCAAATCTGAATTCCTAGACCAAAATTTGATATGTTTTCAATTTCGGGAATTCCTAGCAAAATATGAAAAATCCCGGGATTCGAGAATTCCCGGTTTTGGAAAAATCCCGGGATTTTTGTCCCGGGAATTCCCGGGATGGACGCACTACTGCGCAGTCTCATTTTGAGAGGGGAACTTTAGGGTCCCCAGAAACACGTGCATTTTAAAATTTTCAAAAATATTTAGAAAGGTCCGATAGGTTTTTCTCCAAAGTTTGAATGGAGAGTTAGGGCGGTTAGACGCTCTTGCATACATCTAAAAATTGCATGCAATATGTATGAGTAGCGAACAGCACTAAGTCTCCATACAAACTTTGGAGAAAAACCATTCGGCCCTGTCTAAATATTAAAAATAAATCTAGGTGCACGTGTTTCTGGAGACCCCCAAGGTAATGCTTCCCCTCGAGTTGAATCTGCGTAGAAATTTTGTTGGCATTTTAGATTGTTCTCAGTTTAATAGACTTCTGTTTCCATTGAAATTTTGATGTTTTTTGAAAAAATATTTTTTTGCCCCCTGATTTTTTGGACCAATTTTGGGGGTGGTGACATAAACTTTGAAAAATATTTGCAACGGCCTAATTGAACTGATTGATAAATAGTAGAACGATTAATTGAACATCAAATGCGTACGGGTTTCGAAGTTTTTTTTTTTTTTTTTTTTTTTTGTTTTTTTTTTTTTTTTTTTTTTTTTTTTTTTTTTTTAATAGCTCTTTTTTGGTACTGGGACCTGGTTAGGACCGAGTCGGCTTTTGTAATTACATTTGACTTAATAATTACAGAGGATCTTGTGGGGTTTCGAAGTTGATAAGATTATCAAACAATCAGGCATCAAAAATAATATTTGAATAAATTCAGAGAACTTACTCAAAATCACGACTAACATTCCAAATGGGTCAAAGAATACGTTCTAAGCATTTTTGAAATGTAAGGCGTGATATTGAAATCCTGAAAATATTTTTTTTTCAAAAAGATTATTAAATTTAAAATCGGTTTCAAATGAACCGTCGTTTGAAAAATGAGGGCTTAGTTAGAACGTGGCATTGTAGAGCGTTTCCTCAGCTTTTTGAGAACATTATTTTCAAGATTGGACAAAGATGGCTATTTTTTATTTGAAAAACGATTTTTTTTCAAAAAGACCAACAATCGATATAACTCGAAACGGAAAAAAATATTATGAATCCTAAGTAGTAATTTTAACTCAAATGTTGTCACTTTTGACAGCAAGAACATATCAAAAACTACCTTAATCCACCTATGTGGTTGATGCCTTCCTCACTTTTTACCAACAATGGGTAATATGAGTGATTTAGACACATATTTCAGCTATTTTTTTAGATCCAGAAAAATAAGTACACAGATATAACTTAAGTGGTCATAACTCGAGACAGGGTTGCCAGATCTTCTATGTTGTGGTCTTGTTGGAAAGGTCTCTTGATTATCTAACCAACGATGGGTCGGATGATGGATCCGGACATCGTTTACATACATTTAATTGAGATCCGGCTTCATAAAAGTACATAAATATCACTTAAGTAGTCATAACTCGAGACAGGGTTGCCAGATTTTTAATGTTGTGGACTCGTTGGAAAGGTCTCTCGATTACCTATCCAACGATGGGTCGGATGATGGATCCGGACATCGTTTACATACATTTAAATGAGATCCGGCTTCAAAAAAGTACATAAATATCACTTAAGTAGTCATAACTCGAGACAGGGTTGCCAGATCGTCAATGTTGTGGACTCATTGGAAAGGTCTCTCGATTACCTATCCAACGATGGGTCGGATGATGGATCCGGACATCGTTTACATACATTTAAGTGAGATCCGGCTTCATAAAAGTACATAAATATCACTTAAGCAGTCATAACTCGAGACAGAGTTGCCAGATTTTTAATATTGTGGACTCGTTAAAAAGGTCTCTCGATTACCTATCCAACGATGGGTTGGATGATGGATCCGGACATCGTTTACATACATTTAAATGAGATCCGGCTTCAGAAAAGTACATAAATATCACTTAAGTAGTCATAACTCGAGACAGGGTTGCCAGATCGTCAATTTTGTGGACTCATTGGAAAGGTCTCTCGATTACCTATCCAACGATGGTTTGGATGATGGATCCGGACATCGTTTACATACATTTAAATGAGATCCGGCTTCAAAAAAGTACATAAATATCACTTAAGTAGTCATAACTCGAGACAGGGTTGCCAGATCGTCAATTTTGTGGACTCATTGGAAAGGTCTCTCAATTACCTATCCAAGGATGGGTCGGATGATGGATCCGGACATCGTTTACATACATTTAAATGAGATCCGGCTTCAAAAAAGTACATAAATATCACTTAAGTAGTCATAACTCGAGACAGGGTTGCCAGATTTTTAATGTTGTGGACTCGTTGGAAATGTCTCTCGATTACCTATCCAACGATGGGTTGGATGATGGATCCGGACATCGTTTACATACATTTAAATGAGATCCGGCTTCAAAAAAGTACATAAATATCACCTAAGTAGTCATAACTCGAGACAGGGTTGCCAGATCGTCAATGTTGTGGACTCATTGGAAAGGTCTCTCGATTACCTATCCAACGATGGGTCGGATGATGGATCCGGACATCGTTTACATACATTTAAGTGAGATCCGGCTTCATAAAAGTACATAAATATCACTTAAGTAGTCTTAACTCGAGACAGGGTTGCCAGATTTTTAATGTTGTGGACTCGTTGGAAAGGTCTCTCGATTACCTATCCAACGATGGGTCGGATGATGGATCCGGACATCGTTTACATACATTTAAGTGAGATCCGGCTTCAGAAAAGTACATAAATATCACTTAAGCAGTCTTAACTCGAGACAGGGTTGCCAGATTTTTAATGTTGTGGACTCGTTGGAAAGGTCTCTCGATTACCTATCCAACGATGGGTCGGATGGTGGATCCGGACATCGTTTACATACATTTAAGTGAGATCCGGCTTCATAAAAGTACATAAATATCACTTAAGTAGTCATAACTCGAGACAGGGTTGCCAGATTTTTAATGTTATGGACTCGTTGGAAATGTCTCTCAATTACCTATCCAACGATGGGTCGGATGATGGATCCGGACATCGTTTACATACATTTAAATGAGATCCGGCTTCAAAAAAGTACATAAATATCACTTAAGTAGTCATAACTCGAGACAGGGTTGCCAGATCGTCAATGTTGTGGACTCATTGGAAAGGTCTCTCGATTACCTATCCAACGATGGGTCGGATGATGGATCCGGACATCGTTTACATACATTTAAGTGAGATCCGGCTTCATAAAAGTACATAAATATCACTTAAGCAGTCATAACTCGAGACAGAGTTGCCAGATTTTTAATATTGTGGACTCGTTAAAAAGGTCTCTCGATTACCTATCCAACGATGGGTTGGATGATGGATCCGGACATCGTTTACATACATTTAAATGAGATCCGGCTTCAGAAAAGTACATAAATATCACTTAAGTAGTCATAACTCGAGACAGGGTTGCCAGATCGTCAATTTTGTGGACTCATTGGAAAGGTCTCTCGATTACCTATCCAACGATGGTTTGGATGATGGATCCGGACATCGTTTACATACATTTAAATGAGATCCGGCTTCAAAAAAGTACATAAATATCACTTAAGTAGTCATAACTCGAGACAGGGTTGCCAGATCGTCAATTTTGTGGACTCATTGGAAAGGTCTCTCAATTACCTATCCAAGGATGGGTCGGATGATGGATCCGGACATCGTTTACATACATTTAAATGAGATCCGGCTTCAAAAAAGTACATAAATATCACTTAAGTAGTCATAACTCGAGACAGGGTTGCCAGATTTTTAATGTTGTGGACTCGTTGGAAATGTCTCTCGATTACCTATCCAACGATGGGTTGGATGATGGATCCGGACATCGTTTACATACATTTAAATGAGATCCGGCTTCAAAAAAGTACATAAATATCACCTAAGTAGTCATAACTCGAGACAGGGTTGCCAGATCGTCAATGTTGTGGACTCATTGGAAAGGTCTCTCGATTACCTATCCAACGATGGGTCGGATGATGGATCCGGACATCGTTTACATACATTTAAGTGAGATCCGGCTTCATAAAAGTACATAAATATCACTTAAGTAGTCTTAACTCGAGACAGGGTTGCCAGATTTTTAATGTTGTGGACTCGTTGGAAAGGTCTCTCGATTACCTATCCAACGATGGGTCGGATGATGGATCCGGACATCGTTTACATACATTTAAGTGAGATCCGGCTTCAGAAAAGTACATAAATATCACTTAAGCAGTCTTAACTCGAGACAGGGTTGCCAGATTTTTAATGTTGTGGACTCGTTGGAAAGGTCTCTCGATTACCTATCCAACGATGGGTCGGATGGTGGATCCGGACATCGTTTACATACATTTAAGTGAGATCCGGCTTCATAAAAGTACATAAATATCACTTAAGTGGTCATAACTCGAGACAGGGTTGCAAGATCTTCAATGTTGTGGACTCATTGGAAAGGTCTCTTGATTACCTATCCAACGATGGGTCGGATGATGGATCCGGACATCGTTTACGTACATTTAAGTGAGATCCGGCTTCAAAAAAGTTCATAAATATCACTTAAGTGGTCATAACTCGAGACAGGGTTGCCAGATCGTCAATGTTGTGGACTCATTGGAAAGGTCTCTCGATTACCTATCCAACGATGGGTCGGATGATGGATCCGGACATCGTTTACATGCATATAAATGAGATCCGGATATATGTGAAAACACATTTTTATACATAACTTTTTAAATAGTTATCGAAACTTCAAACAATTCAATAGCGATGTATGGGACCCTAAACCAAGTCGAATGCAACTGGTTTGGTCAAAATCGGTTCAGCCAGTGCTGAGAAAACTCAGTGAGAATTTTGGTCACATACATACATACACACACACATACACACACACATACACACACACATACACACACACATACACACACACAGACATTTGTTCAGTTTTCGATTCTGAGTCGATATGTATACATGAAGGTGGGTCTTCGAGCTTTTAATAAAAAGTTCATTTTTAGAGCAGGATTATAGCCTTACCTCAGTGAGGAAGGCAAAACTAACTAAACCTTTTCAGATCATATATGATCCAAAAATATGTTTTTAGAAGTAGCCTACAATTTCTGAATGGTTCAACTATATTTTGGTTCAACTATAAATTGGTGACTTCTTCACTTTTCACCAAAAATGAATCAAACAAAAGATCCGGAAATAATGAACATCTGATAACATAATTGGTTTTTGGTATATAACCAACTAAAACCAAAAGATGCATTTTCCAAAATTGCATCAATATTACTTAAATGGTTATAACATGAGTCAGGGTTGCCAGATATTTTATATTTTGGATTCGTTTGGATATTCTATATTTTGGATTGTATTTTGGTCGGATGGTTGATCCGGACCTAGTTTTCACATAGATGAGTAAGATCCGGCATAAAAAAAGTACCTAAATATCTCTTAAGTGGAAAAAATATGAGGCAGGGTTGCCAGATCTCCAATATTTCAGATTTGTTTGGAAGGTTTTTCGATTAGGGTAATTCTTCGCCAACTCAAATAAAAACGGAAAAAGTTGCCCCGACCTCTTTTCGATTTCCTTAAAACTTTGCTCTAAGGGGTAATTTTGGTCCCTTATTACGAATTCAACGGTGAGGCGGTACGAACCCTTTCAGATTTCTGATTTGTTGCTCATCCCTATGAAGAAATAGAAATTTGGTGTTGAAGTGACTTTTTTTTGAAGATTGGACGCTCGATTTGATGGTGTACTTAAATTCCGAAATAAGCAATTTTCATAAAAAAGTTGAAAAATAATTTTAAAATCACTGCCATTCCCCATTACTCAACTGTTCAAAATCGAGAGATATGTCATTTTATGGGAAATTTTAGGTACTTTATGAATCTGCAATAACACAGAAAGGTTCTTTTTCATCTAGAACATAAATTTTCATTTCGAAACCAAGTGTTTTTTGTACTTTTGCAGGGTTATTTTTTTGAGTGTACCAATTATCTACAAAGTTGTAGAACAGACAAAATCAAAAAAATGATATCTGCACATAACGGAATTGCAGGTATTCTTCACGAGTTATCTGAATTTTACGAAAAAGTTTTTTGAAAAAGTAATGATTTTTAATGACCATTTTTGACCAGTTTTTCGAATTTGTTGTGACTCGTGCATTGCTAGGATAAGGGGATTTTGCTTTCTAAAAAAAATGATGAGCGTTTTTTTTTTATAAGATTCTCACATTAAAGCAGTCTTATGCAAAATAGTACACAAGGCGAAATATTTGGATCCAAAATTTGATTAAAATTAACACTAAGTAATACGCGTGCGCTCAACACCGTTGTTTACATGTGTTTCCCTGACCCGGCTTACATTACATAAATCATAACCTCCCAAGGTCGCCCTAATTCACAGCGAAGCCAGATGTTGTTGCCTTTCCCAAAAGAATCGACCAAACATTCTCCACGGAGACACACCATCAGCATAACCATAACCCGGTCAACTCAAATTCCGCAGCAATAGGTTCTCAACCTTTAACGATTAGTGAGTATAACTGCGAAACTGAAAGTTGTTCACAAGTTTTTATTGCATAATTGTCGGCAGATCGACCGAATTTCTGCGAGCATTCTACCCGCAAAAGTGACGCTCTTCAAGGCAATTCGGTCAAATCAATTTCAGAGGGTAATAATCCAAAAGGGTACCCACATGGACTGACATTTTTTTCGCCGCATGGAATGATTCGCAACGTGGGTGCTTTCCTGGGTGCTTCGTGACTACCACCGCCACTAACATCAACCGTGGCCGTCCCCTTGCTAGGGGGCCAAAAATCGTGAGCCCTAACCGTGGCAATTTGTTCAAGTCGCTCCGCCGTTTATTATTGAGGGTCCCCAAATTGATTGTTCCCAGCCCTCTACGTCAAACAATGCCAACCCCCTCTGGGGGCAGTTTTCCGAGACCAACCAGAAGGGGTCCAACCTGACTACCGAGGCGTTTCGTTTCGGTTTTGATCCCGCGTTGTTCGTTGAGATCGTTGGGACGGAGACAGGCCTGTAATTTAGACTAATTTAAAAGATATTTCAATAATCGATTATCTCCGCGCTGGAATCGCTTTATAAAGTGCGGCCAGGTTAGTTGATGGGGGTGGTTGGATGGTTTCATGATTAAATTTGCGAGAAAATGATTTGTTCAAAGACAGTGCAAAATTTATCAATTTTTGAATTAGTATCTTTTCTTTAAAAATCTTTTGGAAAAACAAAAACAATTAACATCTCTAAAAAATGGACTTCTGGTGAATGGAATTTTGAGGATATGCATTCTGGGGGATGAGATAGAACCCAAATAGTTCCGTACCATATGACAGAGTTTTCAGATCTTCAATTTCATTCTTCAAACTTCAGTTTTACATATATGTATTTTTGACACATTGTTCATTACACTATGGATCAGATATGTTACATCCACCGAAACGATCGCAAGCCCATAAAGGTCCTAAAGGTGTACTTAAATCTCGGAGAGAAAGAAACCCATCCAAAAATTAAAACGCACTGTTACTTAACCATTATGGTCCACGCAAAAAAAGGCTTTCGTCTATCGCACCTTCAAATCACGAAATCAGACAGTTTGGCCAAGGGTCGTTATTTTGCGCCACGGAACCGTGTAATTAAAGTGTCGTTAGAGTGTGCGATCCATCCATCGTTTAATCCGGCCTCCGTAAGAGAAGAGAGGTGGTCATTTTCGGAAGCAGCCACCGCCACTTAGCGGTCGCAAACGCACGATGGGCACGTTTCGAATCTCGACCAAATTTCATTTTTCGCAAAGTGGTAATTGAATTAAAATCACATGCTTACCGCCAGAGTGAGATCTTACACAATTCCATCGAACGGGCGGTATTTTTTTCCGCACGGGATTTTGGTTACATATCGTTCCCATAAGGCTCCTTTCATCCTCCCCCACAATGGGATATTAGAGGGTTGTTTGAGGGTCGGATGATCCGGAACGATATGTGCCAATCAGCGAGGACAATGTGGGCTGAGAGAATCCGATTTTTGCGCACAATCGTAAAAATATTACGCCATTTTATGACTGTGTTGTGGACTTAAAGTGAATGTTAATGGAAGTTGAAGAATGCAATATTGGAAAGTAGCGTTTCACCTATTTTATTGGAAAAGAATACAGACTGAGAGTTAAAAAAAGATACGGTTCAGTGAACGGATAAGGGGTTACATACATGTAAGAAATCACAAAATTTCTTATTACAAAAAATATTGAATTCACTAAAAAGATGATTTTCAATCACTCCTGAAAGTTTCATGAAGATATTTCATGAATAAACTGAGTTAGAGACGATTTAAACTCAAAATTTTGCCATGGGCAAAGCGGACAGTCAACCTTTCTCAGCGTTTTTCTCGAAACACCGAGTTGATTTACGGGTGCCTCGATATCTCGAGATGTTATGGACCAAATTGGCTGAGATTTTAGATGAAGACTCACAAGACATATCTTGTGTGCATGACGAAGCCCGATTTTTAAATTTCACTTTAAAAAAAATTATAAAATCAAACACCAACGATTTTTGTTCATTAAAAACATTTAAAATATTTTTATCTTTTTTTAAAATAAAGTTTTTGAAAATCGGCCTTCGTCATGCACACGGGACTGGTTCAACGAGTTTCACCATATTTTGAACCGATTTAGTCAACGCAGTGTTGAGATATCGAGGCACCCGTTTTTTGAAACTGCTAACTTCAAATAGCTATATCTCAGCAATTATTCAACCAAATGACTTCAAATGTATTCTGTTAACAGATGAAAAAGTATAATTCGATACTCTGAAAACAGATTTCGAAAAAAGTTAAAATGTGTGCTCATACCAACCTCTAACATTTTTGCCGATTTACATGTATGTAACCCCTTAAGAGAATACTCCATAAGATGGCTGAAGCATTTTTCGTTTAGGTTCATCCGTCTAAAAACAGTGTCAGTATCTGGATTCGATCCCAAGACATTTGACTAACCGATGAAATGCTTTTACGGTACCGTCATCAAGGGTGACATTGGGTCTGGGGGTGAGATTGGGTCATACAAATATGCTGAAATTTGTATGACCCAGTGTCACTCCTGATGACTGTATCTGTCACCACTTTTCGATAGAATAAGGAAGTTGATAAGTTGATATCTGACACCAATGGTCCTGATTTTCGGTTCAAAGATCAGAAATCACTGACTCATCGCCGAACTGATCTTTGTCGACTGAAGCGTGCAATCATTCGGGAGCAAACAAGACTCGCTAACTGGCAGCGACTCAGTCAATCGCTTCACACAGCGATACAAATACGATATAAATACTCCATCCGTCAACCACAGATTCAAATAAAGATGTTCAGAGGGGAGAGGATCTAACATAACACAAGCGTGGCGCTTATTTGGCCTGCACTACCACAATTTGCCGTAAAATTGAATTTTAATAAAAACATTTTTGACAACATTGATAGTTTAATATTATTCAACAGTTTAACTATTTTGAGTCAGCTTTGGGCGATATTGCGCAATCAGCCTCTCTGAGTCATTCGCTGTACTAGCCGATTCTAGTGAGAGGGAGAGCAAAAGAGAGAGTATTCAGTAGCGATTGGTGTGGAAGTGACTAAACGGTAGTAAACGGTCAGGACAGTTTTGCGTCGCGTTAGATCTGTGCTCGCGAGTGAATGAGTATTTTTCATGCAATCAGGATCCTTCCTTGATACTCAGGAGTTTTTTTTAGAAATGTGTAGTTTTTTTTCGCGATTCATCACCTTGTTTGGATGGAACTTTTCAATTCCTTTGTCCTTTGTCATTAGAAGCCATTTTGCCTAATAAGTTTATCTATCCAATTCTCCATACAATTTTGTGAGCTGGTCATACAAAATGGATTCTGATCAACTTACTGTCTCTGGCAAAGTTGTAGGTCATGATATGAAATTTTCATAAAAAAATGGTAGAAATACCACGTATAATTTCAAAATTTATATTCAGAATTCATTTTCAAACGCAAAGGAAAATGAAAAAAAAATCATAATTAAGAGCGAGTTTTTCACCAATGTGTAACAGGTCGTATCGAGGTGCTCCGATTTGGATGAAACTTTCAGCGTTTGTTTGTCTATACATGAGATGAACTCATGCCAAATATGAGCCCTCTACGACAAAGGGAAGTGGGGTAAAATGGGCTTCGAAGTTTGAGGTCGAAAAAACACAAAAAATCTTAAAATTGCTCGCATTTCCGTAAAACTTCATCAATTCCAACTCTCTTAGATGCATTTGAAAGGTCTTTTGAAGCACTTCAAAATGTGCTATAGACATCCAGGATTGGTTCGAATTTTTCTCTTAGCTTTTGCGAATTACTGTTAAAAATTGATTTTTTTAAAACCTTAATATCTTTTTGCAACAGCCTCCAACACCCATACTCCCATAGGTCAAAAGATAGGTAATTACATGGACTATAAGCCTACGGTGTTAACTTTTTGGCCAATCGCAGTTTTTCTCATAGTTTTTCGATTTTTCTAGAACAAACATTTTACAACGTTAGTTTTTGCCCTGTAGGCCGCAATAACGGCACTTTTTGGTCTCAATTTTGTCATATTCGGAATCCTCGGACAATTTCACGGAAGTTAGAAGTATTGGAGTTTTAAATTTGATTGGAAAAATTGCCATTTAGAATGAATTAAAATATTTTTTAACAATTTGTTGGATTAGGGGTAAAACAGGTTTTCGCCTACTTGATACAGCATTTGACGTATTGATCACAGGGTAAATAAGATCTATTTCTTTTTTCAAAAATGTTTTATTTAATTATTTTTTAAATCTAAATTACAACTCCAATACATCTAACTTACGTGAAATTGTCCGAGGATTCCAAATATGACAAAATTGAGACCAAAAAGTGCCGTCTTCTTGGCCTGCAGGGCAAACACTAACGTTGTAAAATGTTTGTTCTAGAAAAATCGAAAAACTATGAGAAAAACTGCGATTGGCCAAAAAGTTAACACCGTAGGCTTATAGTCCATGTAATTACCTATCTTTTGACCTATGGGAGTATGGGTGTTGGAGGCTGTTGCAAAAAGATATTAAGGTTTTAAAAAAATCAATTTTTAACAGTAATTCGCAAAAGCTAAGAGAAAAATTCGAACCAATCCTGGATGTCTATAGCACATTTTGAAGTGCTTCAAAAGACCTTTCGAATGCATCTAAGAGAGTTGGAATTGATGAAGTTTTACGGAAATGCGAGCAATTTTAAGATTATTTGTGTTTTTTCGACCTCAAACTTCGAAGCCCGTTTTACCCCACTTCCCTTTGTCGTAGAGGGCTCATATTTGGCATGAGTTCATCTCATGTATAGACAAACAAACGCTGAAAGTTTCATCCAAATCGGAGCACCTCGATACGACCTCTAGAACAAACCGAGCAATATTTACAAATACTGCCTCTTAATTTTACAATTCTTGACTTTTTTTTGATAAGGTCCTATAAACAAATGTAAACATTAAGTGTATCCCTTTCACACCTTATGTCAAAGTCGATCGGAGTAAGCGGGATACACTCAATGTTTACATTTGTTTATAGGACCTTATCAAAAAAAAGTCAAGAATTTTTACCTGTTTTCAGGTTGAGGAATTTAAAATATAAATAGCCGAAAAATATTTTTTTAGCGATCTGAAAATATTTAATGTAGGAAAAGCCTCTGCTGAGGTATAGCCTCCAGACCCGTATCCAGGATTCTTCAATGGGGGGTGTTTCACCCCATAAGGCGTTAGGGGTGTATGTGTGTTATAGGGAGGGCGTATACAGTCAACAAATGCGTACCAAACAAAAACGTGAAATTTGCTTTACATATTGTAGCAGTAATGCTAAAAAAATACCTAAACATCAATAAGTTCATGAAAATATTGTTATTCTTGCATATATTATTGATGTGATATCTAGAGCAACATTTGAAAGGGGCGGTACGACATTGCTCTTACTGCCTTTCGTCCCATTTAAACGCGTGTAATCAAAGGCCGTAAGCGCAATGTCGTACCGCCCCTTTCAAATGTTGCTCCAGATATATGTGATAGAAAATATTGAAATAACGTTATTGAATCCTTGATAGTTTAGATTGTTTTGTTTTCAATAAATTTTTTTCTCTTCAGTAATTTGTTTTGCCCCTAAATTTTTGGAGAAAATTTTACAGGAGGGCATTTTTTATCTATACACAGCTTAAGCCAGATTGGTAACGAACTCGAGCATCTCAAGCCAAATCAATTCAAAATGGAAATCAACTTGTTTTATCTATGCGTTTTGGTTTTCGCCGTTTTTTTTTAATTTTTCAAACATATCATGAGCTTATAGTTTGTGTTTTAAGGAACAAGTTTGCCGAAGACATCAGCGAGATTTGCTTTGGCACAAACAATAATCCCTTAGTTTGATTTTAGTTTGAAAAAAAAATTAGGCGATGTAGATGTTTTCAGCAAAGTTGTTCTTTAAAACCCAAACTATAAGCTCATAAAGTTTTTGGAAAATCAAAATCAACAAAAAGTTTTCGTACCAAACTTACCAGATTTCTAGCTTTCTTTGAAAGAACACAAACCTCAAAGCTGACGGATTTTTTTTTCTTGACAAATGTAACATACCAACCAACAACTTTTATTTTCAATCCTCGGTCATATCACACAATAACATTTTTAAACATTTTCGAATCAATCACATTTCAGAGAACAGTTTGTAGATAAAAAAGATAATATCTTCAAAAACCATTGATTTGTCCGTACAAGTTTCCATAGAAGTTTGACAGCTGCCCATGCAATTGCTTACGAGGCCATTTCACGCCACTCGAAATTGACTTTTTCTGAACATGCCTAAAATGTAGCGGAGCTGTTTATCCTATCGAAACATGCAAAATCCCTTCTTTTTGGCACCGCCCCAAAGTTTTACGATTTTCATCTATTTTTTAAAATTAGTTTTCAAATGGCCATGTCGTGGATACAAAAAAGCAAAAATCGACTGCTGTTTTTAAGAAACGCTGAATTATATGGCGTCATCAAATTTTTTATTCGAATCGAACTTAACTTGTTAGGGCAAGTTGAAATCTCTTGAGAATTTCCAATTTATAAGCTTAAAGTAGCAGAATTTACCTACATCCATCCCTGCATCATTTATTCTAAATGCTCAAAATGCTGCCATATTTAATATTAATCAAAATGATGACGCTGAATTGAATCAGCGTCATGTTTCTTTTAAAAATTGCAGTCGAATATTCGTTGTCGAATATATCATTTTTTTCCAAAATATATGACAATGTTTTTTTTAACTGGCGAAAATCGTAAAACTTTGGGGCAGTGCCAAAAAATAGAAGGTTTTTTTATGTTTCGATATGATAAACAGTTTCGCCAAATTTCAGCAGGATCAGAAATAGTAGTTTATGCAACAAGTTGCAAAAAGAGGATTTTTTCAGCACGAGTCGTACATTTATCCAACGAGGTTCACCGAGTTTGATAAATACGAAGAGTGCTGAAAAAATCAAGTTTTGCAACGAGTTCCATACAACATTTTTTGCAATTCCCAAAGACACCCATTGAGTGAAATTTTAAGTCAAATTTTCATGTATTTTGCCAATAAATCGTTTAAATCAAAAAAAGTTGAAAAGTCTTACTTTTCAGCATTTATTTTGAAAAGTGTTGCTATTCGATTCTGTTATTTTTGGCACAGAAAAGTAGGCTATTTCGTCGTTCATGAATGACAGGAAAATAAAGTAGTTTCACGACGGAATTGCAAAAATGTAGATTTCGAATTTATACTTTTTTGTTTCCAGTTGGGGAGAAATGACCCTATATATAAAAAAAAAACTTTGGCGTACATAGTCAAAGTTGGATTTGGATCTAACTAATAACGATCTACACACTAAAAAAATATGAATTTTACATTTATCGTAATCATGATTTTAACGCAAATTGAAATCATGTTATCAAAATTTTGATGTAAAATTATGATTCTTTCGACGTAGCTTGCCAAAATCATCGTGTGTACATTGAAACTCAATTTTACATCATAGAAAACGTAAAATTCAATTAACCATTACCCAATTTTCGGTCAATTATGATGCACATATCGAGAGCGTGTTTTTTGATGTAATTTTGTGTTACATTAACGCGAACATTACGTGGAAACTTTTAGCAGTGTAGAGGCTCATCAGAAACGTCAGCCATGTTTGAAGTCGGGCAAAATATTGTTGCCGTGGCTGTTTCAATTTCAATCGTTTTGCAGCTGGCCGCAAAGCTAAAATTTAGGAAAATTACAACAAATCTTCACGTAGAGGTAAGTTTAATCTTTTTACACAAAAATTAAAAAAAACCAACATATTTTTGTTGATTTTCATTGCAGTTTGGTGGAAAAATCTTGATGGATCCCGGCGCGGAACCTGTTCCGATGAGAGCTGCTGGACCATTGGAACAGTTATCTTCCTCGCAACTACTTTCCGGCCAAAGGTTCG
Organism: Culex pipiens pallens; assembly: GCF_016801865.2. Classification (NCBI taxonomy): domain Eukaryota; kingdom Metazoa; phylum Arthropoda; class Insecta; order Diptera; family Culicidae; genus Culex; species Culex pipiens. Next base: position 41,783,613 of record NC_068937.1, on the reverse strand, counting down.
GCCTTCAACACATGAACTGCGTTCCGGCAAAAGGTTATCCGGCAGGTCTCCGTGCCGTCAGCAGCTGACAGACCCCAGCTGGATGCAACTCAGAAGAGGAGCGAAGTTCGACCGGCAATTCCGGAGTGAACAGAACCGGATTTCTCAGCACGGCTCCAGTACCAGGAACGGAATGCTTCAGATGTGCGGTCAATACAGGTGCGCGAAATCGAACGAGTTGAACGAGTGTATCACACATGAAGGAAAACAAAAATCTTGGGAGCTAACCACAAAAGAAAAGCTTTTGACAGTGAACAAAAAGTTATAAAAATCAATTTCTACAATGATGTGATAAACAAATGCAAATAAAAGTATTTCAAACAACTTTTAAGGTGTCGTGTTTGCCCAATACGAATAATCCGCAAAATCCAATAAGAAATCCATCAAACGAAATTGTGTCAGCTGTAATTTTACACTCAATAAAGCCTGTCGATTGAGTCATGTAATTTTAAAATCTGACGTAATTTTATGTCTTATTTGACGCTCCAGTTATGTGCATCGAAAAGACGAAATATTACACGATTTTTTCGAAGTGTGTAAGATTTTACTAACAAAATCAAGGAGGGCCTATCCAGTTCGTCAAAGGCTTTATAATAAAAATAGCTGGCCGATTTTAGTGCGATTTCGATTTTTCGAGATTATAATGAGGCCCTATTAAGCTAAACTTCAGTTTTTTTCAAGGCGTCAGCGATCAAAGCTTTTTGCCTTTCTTACAAAAGAAAGGTTTAAGGCTATCGGGCAGCAAATCCAAATTTTTTGGGAAAATATTTATATCTAGAATTCCAAGATGTTTTTCAAAAAACCGTCTTTAACATATGTGGACAACATCCCAAAGTATCTCTGGGTAAAATTTGAACATGATTCATTGAGTTTTACGCAAAATATTGGCTATTTAGTGGCATATTTTGGTAGTATGTCGAATTCACATGAATATTTTGTACTTATAAAACACAAACTTAGACATGATATTTTATTAGGTTGTAGTCGAGACAATTCCCTACAATTTGGTGTATAGAAAGTCATAGTTTGCCTAACAAATATTTGCATATTTGGCTATTTCCGAAAAAAAATTTGAAAGCAAATATTTCCACGTGTTTTTTTGCACTCTCACGCTCTCTCCCGCTTTTCTGCTGTTGGGTCCGGTTACAGTGATGCCAGAATAATTTCTTGTATTTCTTCGTGAATGTTTATGGTACAATATTTTTGATTTTGAACATAATATTTGGTGAAACTATTTTTTGGGGAAAGTCGACAAAATAGCATGTCGGTGGTCAGTTATGTCGATTTCTTGTATGTCGACTAAGGGTTTTGTGATCATGGTATGTTGCTTGTCGAAAAAGAAATTATCATCAAACCTTCGGACACCTACTAGTATGAGGTAGACGATTTTCGACATAGAGGTCATGCTTGCGTAGCTTTAGGGTGTCTCGGGGAATTTGGTATGTAGTGATGTTTTAGGTCATCCAAAGATACTCTATTGTTCCTGTAGAGATGTTTGAAGTTCTCCAAGAACATCCGGAACTTACGGCCCATGGGTCTACCGTCGTAACAAGGTAGAGTTGGTTGGTTCCTGACCTCACGTCATATCCGGATAGCCTCAGGGAGGTTCAGGGACTTGTCAACCGATACGTGGTGATGTTCTGGGTCTTCTGTAGAGTCCCGAGAGTTACGGCCCATGGATCTACCGTCGTAACAAGGCAGAGGTCGGTGGTTTTTGACCTCAGATCATATCCGGATATCTTCAGGGAGGTTCAGGGACTTGTCTACCGATACGTGGTGATGTTCTGGGTCTTCTGTAGAGTCCCGGGAGTTACGGCCCATGGATCTACCGTCGTAACAAGGCAGAGGTCGGTGGTTTTTGACCTCAGATCATATCCGGATATCTTCAGGGAGGTTCAGGGACTTGTCTACCGATACGTGGTGATGTTCTGGGTCTTCTGTAGAGTCCCGGGAGTTACGGCCCATGGATCTACCGTCGTAACAAGGCAGAGGTGGGTAGTTTTTGACCTCAGATCATATCCGGATATCTTCAGGGAGGGAGGGAGGGAGGGCGTATTTAGTGCAAGTTTTTTTGCAAGGCGTCAACGATCAAAGTTTTTTTTAATAATTTCTTGAGGGCGTATTTAGTGAAAAAAATTTCAAGGCGTCAACGATCAAAGTTTTTTGTTTTAATATTTTGGGGGCGTATTTAGTGACAGTTATATTTTTTTTCAAGCCGTCAACGATCAAAGTTTTTTTTAATATTTTCTTGAGGGCGTATTTAGTGGAAGTTTTTTTGCAAGGCGTCAACGATCAATGTTTTTTTTTTAATAATTTCTTGAGGGCGTATTAAGCGAGAGTTTAGTTTTTTATTCAAGGCGTCAGCGATCAAAGCTTTTTATATATTTTCTTGAGGGCGTATTTAGTGACAGTTGAATGTTTTTTTCAAGCCGTCAACGATCAAAGTTTTTTTTTATATTTTCTTGAGGGCGTATTTAGTGCAAGTTTTTTTTGCAAGGGTCAACGATCAAAGTTTTTTAAAATAATTTCTTGAGGGCGTATTTAGTGAGAAGAAAATTTCAAGGCGTCAACGATCAAAGTTTTTTTTAAATATTTTCTTGAGGGCGTATTTAGTGGAAGTTTTTTTGAAAGGTGTCAATGATCAAAGTTTTTTTTTAATAATTTCTTGAGGGCGTATTAAGCGAGAGTTTAGTTTTTTTTTTCAAGGCGTCAGCGATCAAAGTTTTTTTTTAATATTTTGGGGGCGTATTTAGTGACAAATGATTTTTTTTTTCAAGCCGTCAGCGATCAAAGCTTTTTTTAATAATTTATTGAGGGCGTATTTAGTAAAAAAAAAAACATTTTAAAGGTGTCAACGATCAAAGTTTTTTAAAATTATTTTAATGAAGGCGTATTAAGCGAGAGTTTAGTTTTTTTCAAGGCGTCAGCGATCAAAGCTTTTTTTTATATTTTCTTGAGGGCGTATTTAGTGACAGTTGAATTTTTTTCAAGGCGTCAACGATCAAAGCTTTTTTTATATATTTTCTTGAGGGCGTATTTAGTAACAGTTGATTTTTTTTCAAGCCGTCAACGATCAAAGTTTTTTTTTAAATATTTTGTTGAGGGCCTATTTTGTGAAAGTTTTTTTTTCAAGGCGTCAACAATCAAAGTTTTTTTTAATTATTTTATGTTGGTAAATACGCCTTTATAAAATAATAAAGAGTATAGTTTTGTTTCAAGGCGTCAACGAAACATTTTTTTTTCAAAATATATTCTTGAGGGCGTATTTAGTGCAAGTTGAGTTGTTTTCAAGGCGTCATTGATAAAAGATTTTTTTTAAATATTTTATTGAGGGCGTATTTAGTAAAAGTTGAGTTTTTTCAAGGGGTCAGCGATCAAAGTTTTTTTTTTTATTATTTTTATGAAGGCGTACTAAGCGAGACTTTAGTTTTTCTCAAGGCGTCAACGATCAAAGCTTTTTTTGATATATTTTCTTGAGGGCGTATTTAGTGACAGTTGATTTTTTTTTCAAGCCGTCAACGATCAAAGTTTTTTTTTTCAAATATTTTTTTGAGGGCGTGTTTTATTATTTTATGTAGGTAAATACGCCTTTATAAAATAATTAAGAGTATAGTTTTGCTTGAAGGCGTCAACGATACAAGTTTTTTCAAAATATATTCTTGAGGGCGTATTTTGTGCAAGTTGAGTTTTTTTTCAAGGCGTCAATGATCAAAGATTTTTTAAATTATTTTTATGAAGGCGTATTAAGTGAGACTTTAGTTTTTCTCAAGGCGTCAACGTTCAAAGTTTTTTTTTAAATTTTCTTGAGGGCGTATTTAATGAAAGTTAGGTTTTTTTGCAAATATTTTCAGGAGGGCGTATTTTGTAAAAGTTTAGTTTTTCTCTTGGCGTCAACGAACATAGTTATTTTAAATATTTTTAGAAGGGCGTGTTTTGTGAAAGAGGAGTTTTTTCTCAGCGTCAAATGTTTTTATGAGGGCGTATATACTGAGAGTTGAGTTTTCACTTGATGGCGTATCTAGTGAGAGAGTTTTTCCCTGGTTGTCAAACTATGATAGTCATAAAAAATGGCGGCCCTTCGGGCCGTGTCTTAGTCGGGGCGTTAGGGTTGTAAGCCATTTTTTTTCCATGGGGGGTGTTGAACACCCATAACACCCCCCTTAGATACGGCCCTGATAGCCTCTTAGAGTTGTGATTTGTGAAAACCATTTTTCATATCGTCGTTTTTCGGATATTTTTTACTTGATTTTCAATGCAAAAATAATAAATTTTATATACTTTTCTGGTCCATGCAATGATAATTATTTCAAATTTGATAGTGGAAAATTTATAATCAATTAGGTGACACTGTGAAAAAATCATTTTTCTCAAATTTAAAACTCTGAGAGGCTATATTTCAGCAACTAGCAGCCTGATCAATAAAATCTAAGAAGAATTTTTTTTGGAAGTTTGAAAACATTTTTTGCTTGTTTGATTTTTCTTCATTAAATATGCATTTTTAAATTGCAAAAATCCTATTACTTTGAATCGGTAAACTTTATAAAAAAGGGAAGGTAACTTTTGATTGCAAATCTGATTTTGCATTAAAAATCAATTTAAAAATTGTGTATGACCAATGGTACTGTGATTGGGCATTGGCCATGTATTTTGGGGATTCAAGTTTAAGTAACAAAAAGTGAAATTATAAATCGGGAATGCAGTACCAATTTTTCCAGAACAGTCCTAATCCTAAAATACAACTTTCCCGAAGACACAAACTCAATCAGATAATTCCTTCTCAAGTTACGATTTTGCCTTCCTCTTTGAAGTAAGGCTATAATCCTACTCTAAAAATGAACTTTTCACACATATTGTTTGAACATTCGATAAATGGTTCATAAAGTTATGTATAAAACTGTGTTTTCACATATAGCCGGATGTTAGATAGTTTCCAGAAATATACTGAAACACAAACATATTATAATCATCGTTGGATAGACAATTGAAAGACCTTTTAAAAAAAACTTAATGTTTGAAGATCTGGCAACCCTGTCTCAAGTTATGACCACTTAACCCTCTACTGCCCAATTAATTTTTTCGATTTTTTTTATTTTTCCCGTGTTTAGGAGGTCATTTCGAGCAACTTTTGTTCTACGAAAAACTTTACTTCTTTTGTTTAATGTTTTTGTTGTTTCATTTTTAGTATTTAAATCTGCATTTATCTTGCTTAATTTATCTTTGTTTTTGGTAGTATTTGGCCTACTATACCACTTCCTAGCATTACATTTTGTCTATCTAATTTTTTCATGTTTTTACAGTAACTTTTTCAATCTTTTGCATGTTTTTCACATTTTCTGCTATAAAATGGCACCATTATCATTTAAATTGTGAATAAATGCGTAGAAGCATAGTCTGGGGCACTAGAAAAATTACTGCATACTTCTTTTTACTTAAAATACAAGAAATGTTAGTAAAAAACACTGCTAAAGTTGACCTCTAAAAAAATGTCATTTTTAAAAACACTGGCAAAGTCACATAAGTAAAACATCCAACCCATAAATTTTCTAAAATTTTAAGAGTACTTCTTTTCAATGCTTTTTAAAGATCAAAAATTGGTTGAAAAATTGATTTTTGGCGATTTTTTAAGTCGAAGCTCTTCTAAAGATGGGGTTGGGTTGTGGAGGGTTAAGTGATATTTATGTATCTTTTCGAAGCTGGATCTTACCTAGCTGTATGAAAAGTATGTCCGGATCAAGTCCGGATTGCTTTTCATCGTAGGATGGGAGAACTTCGAGAGACCTGCTTAACCAGTCTAAAAGTATGAAGAGCTGGCATCCCTGTCTAAAGTTATGAACTCTTAAGTGATATTTGTGTGTTATTTTGAAACCTGATCTTTTGGCTTTTGTTGGTTCCATGCCAAAACCATGTTTGATGTAAGATGTCTAATCTTTCTGATTTTTAGATCTTTTGTGTGACCCAGATTTGGAAAGGAGTGAGGAACGCAACAACCACACAGGTGAATTAAATAAAAAAATTGCAAGTTCGTAGACATTGAACAGAGACGATCAACTAGAAACTCAAACAGCTTTCTAATGTCAGAAATGCTAACCATGTACGATGTACGATCCAAACGCATAACTCAACTGTAATGATTATGTCTTCGGAATCTTAAGAAGCAGTTATTATCAACAAGATAAATCAAAATGCTTAAACTCGAACTAATGCACAGCATCCTGTTGAAAAATGCGATACTAAAAACGATTAAACGCCACTTCACGTGCGTTATCTTCAATTGCATCAAACGTCACAAAGTGCGTGTAATTCCTCCGTAGATGTCACTATCAATGATAACATCCGGCAAAATAAAAAAAAGGCGCTTCATAAGATAACAAGCCACGAAATGGTTTCAGAGGATTCACGGGTCATGAAAAAAAAAAAAACTAACTGGCCATCGTGTTAGAGCAGAGCACGTTTAACCCTTTACGATCCTCGGCGGCCTGGCGGCGGGTTTTGTTTATCGCGTGCCGCCATTGCCATCGGGGCTCATCTCTCGAAGCTGCTGGCCAACCCGGTTTGCGGTGATGGTTATGTAAATTGCCTCAAGGTGGTGCACCTTGTAGTTTGTCGGCAGCACGGCCAGTGTGTTCCGTTTGCCGGGCAATAGAGGGGAGCGTTGGGATTCTGAGAGTTCTAAGGTTTAGAAAAGTGTTAACTTGTTTGTAGTGCACATTCAGGCGACACCATGGTACAAATTTGAATCCAACCTGTCAAATGTTCGTTCCACCCCAATCTCCCCGATCTGCAGCGTCCAACCAACCCCACGGGGTCCACA